>NC_053390.1:580867188-580890952 GCF_905171765.1 Bufo bufo
ATGCACTTTCTATAATGCCAGTGTCTTATGTGGCACAAGGGTCTTTGGGCCCCCTCAAGCTCCTGGGCCCAGTAGCGACTGCTACCTCTGCACCCCCTATAGCTACGCCCCTGGATGGGGGGATACAGAGGACACAGACGATACACCTCCCACAGAGGACAGCTTTTCGTTGCCTCTGGGCAGCCTGGCACACATGAGCGATTACATGCTGCAGTGTCTCCGCAATGACCGCCGAGTTGCCCACATTCTAACTTGTGCTGATTACTGGGTGGCCACGCTGCTGGATCCCCGTTACAAGGACAACTTACCGTCCTTAATTCCGTCACTGGTGCATGATCGTAAGATGTGCGAGTACAAGCGCACGCTGGTAGACGCGCTGCTGGTGGCATTCCCACCTGACAGCGGGGGCACAGTGGAAGCACAAGGCAGAGGACGATGAAGAGGTCGCCAACGCAGCTGGGGCACCGCCAGCACCTCAGAAGGCAAGGTTAGCATGGCCGAAATGTGGAAAAGCTTTGTCAGCACGCCACAACAACCAGCACCACCAGCTGATATGGAACGTCTTAGCAGGAGGCAGCATTTCACCAACATGGTGGAGGAGTATGTGTGCACACGCCTACACGTACTGAATGACGGGTCTGCCCCCTTCAACTTCTGGGTCTCCAAATTGGGCACTTAGCCTGAGCTTGCCCTTTACGCCTTGGAGGTGCTGGCCTGCCTGCAGCCAGTGTATTATCTAAACGTGTGTTTAGCACGGCAGGGGGTGTCATCACAGACAAGCGCAGCCGCCTGTCCACAGCCAATGTGTGCCAATGTGGACAAGCTCACGTTCATTAAAATGAACCAGGCATGGATCTCTCAGGACTTGTCCGTACCTTGTGCAGAATAGACATGTATACCGGCACTAACCAGCCATTGTTATACTGCAGCACAATTGCTCATCTTGTATTTTAAAACCAAAAACCTGTGTTGGCTACCTCGTCCTCCTCCACCGCCGTTTCGACCTACACCGCTATGTCCACCGCCTCCTCAAACTCCTACTCCATATGGAACTCCACCTCCTAAATCAAATTTTTATTTTTTATTTGTACGTATTTTATTTTATGTAATTTCACTACTTTGTCATTTACATATTCTGGTGAAATTCACCATTTTTTGGGTGTATATTACCACTGCTATTCCAAGTAGACAGGTTTAAAAAAAAAAAATTAAATTTACATTTTCGAGTGAAATTCACCAATTTTTGGGTGTATAGTACCACTGCTATACCTAGTAGGCTGGTTAAAAAAAATAAAACATTGTCATTAACATTTTCGGGTGAAATTAACCAATTTTTGGGTTTCTAGTACCACTGCTATACCTAGTAGGCCAGTAAAAATAAATAATAATTGTCAGTTACATTTTCGGGTGAAATTAACAAATTTTTGGGTAGCCAGGTTAAACAAAAAAAAAAAAATAGTCATTTACATTTTCGGGTGAAAGTCACCAAGTTTGGCGTTTATAGTACCACTGCTATACCTAGTAGACCGGTAAAAAAAAATTAAAAAATTGTCAGTTACATTTTATGGTGAAATTAACAAATTTCTGGGTGAATAGTACCACTGCTATATCTAGTAGACAGGTTAAATAAAAAAAAATTGTCAGTTATATATTCTGGTGAAATTCACCAATTTTTGGGTGTGATGTACCACTACTATACCTAGTTGACAGCATAATAAATTTCAATATTTTTTCTGTTACATTCTTGGGTTGACATTATACAATTTTAGACGTGAGTAAACACCTATGCATAGGTGACAGGGAATAAAATTGAATATATTATTCAGTAATTAATGTGCGCCACATCCTTTCATTCAATGCTTAAACTTTGAAAAGTTGTCACACTTTCATGCTTTAATAATTTCTCCCATATTTCAACTCTATAATTAAAAAATAAAATAAAAATGAATCCTCCCTTGGATGTGGTCTCTCTTTCTCATGCTCCCTCTCTGGCCTGGAACCCTGATTCCCCGCCACCCGTGATCACCATGGTAGGCTCATAAAAGAACATCGAAAGTTGATAGAGCAGATATCAAATTGGATCGCTAACATCACGCTGACGTGCAACATGGTGGGGCAGTAAGGCTACATTCACACGTCCGCAATGTGTTTTGCGGAAACACGGAGTCACGGATCCGCAAAACACGGAAAGCGGCAATGTGCGTTCCGCATTTTGCGGACCGCACATTGCCGACATAATAGAATATGCCTGTTCTTGTCCGCAATTGCGGACAAGAATAGGACATGTTCTATTTTTTTGCGGAAACGGAAGCACGGATGCAGAAGTGCAGATCTGCAAATGTGGATGCGGACAGCACATTCCGTCCCCATAGAGAATGAATGGGTCTGCACCCTTTCCGCAAAATTGCGGAAAGGATGCGGACACATTTTGGGGACGTGTGAATGGAGCCTAAGTGTGCACACGCCTACATGAACTGACTGACAGGGGTCAGCTCCTGCAACTTGTGGGTCTCCAAATTGGGCACATGGCCTAAGCTTGCCCTTTACCCCTTGGAGGTGCTGGCCTGCCCTGCAGCCAGTGTATTGTCTGAACGTGTGTTTAGCATGACTGAAGGAGGTTATCACAGGTTATATTTCCCAAGGTTTTGGGGTGTATCCTAATTTTAAAAATAAAAATAAATTTAAAACCAAAAAGCAGTGTAGGCTACCTCCTTCTCCTACATCGCCACATCCACCGCCTCCTCAACCTCCTACTCCATATGGACCTTGTCCTCCTTGATCAAGATTATTATTTTTTATTTTTACCTATTTTATGTTATTTAAAGTCATTTCCCTATCCACATTTGTTTGCAGAGCACTTGCCATGCTCTTAACCACATGTTGATGCCGTTTGCAGCCCTCTAGCCCTTTCCATTACATTTTTACAGCCATTTTAATGTTCAAAAGTTCGGGTCCCCATTGACTTTAATGGGGTTCAGGTTCGGGGTCAAGTTCGGGTCCCGAACTCGAACTTTTTTCCGAAGTTCGGCCGAACCCGTCGAACCCGAACATCCAGGTGTCCGCTCAACTCTAGATACAACAGCTTCCACCAAATGTTGATTAAGGGGTTTTATATACCAGTTTCCAGTAAATACTCATTAAGGGATTCTATATACCTGTTTACACAAAATACTGATAGAGGGGATTGATATACCGCTTCAACAAAATATTGATTGAAGCCTGTGATACAACATCTTCCACCAAATATTGATTAAGGAGTTTGATATACCAGCTTCCACCAAATATTGATTGAGGCCTGCGATATACCTGCTTTTACAAATACTGCTCTTCTATAGGGACTTTTTCACAGGGTCATTATGAAAATGACAGGCAGAGGAAGAGGCAGGCTATTCCGCAGGGGTAGTAGGG
Organism: Bufo bufo; assembly: GCF_905171765.1. Taxonomy (NCBI): domain Eukaryota; kingdom Metazoa; phylum Chordata; class Amphibia; order Anura; family Bufonidae; genus Bufo; species Bufo bufo. Next base: position 580,870,597 of record NC_053390.1, read on the forward strand.
GTCGGGAAGGTGCACCAGGCCGGAGCCTAAGTGGGAAGTTGGAGAAGGTGCGTGCGATTACGTCAAAGGACGCACCAGAGTTGGTTGAGTGGCTCACTCACCCTTACTCTTCTGCACCCTCCTCATTCTCTGTATCTGCACCTTCCTCACTCTCTGCTGTGTGCACCCCCAAAGACACCACCACCACCACCATAGCCCCTTCACTCGAGACAAATTATTTTCCCATCCATTCCCAGACCTTACCGATGCGCAGCCATTCTTGGCATCGGATCAGGAAGAGGAGGTAGCAACGGCCGCCACCCAGCGGTCTGACGACAGTACGCAGATCAGCCCAAGGACGAAGGTCCCTGCTGTTGCTGCCTACTCAGAGATCTCTAATGTCAGTGGTGGTGAAGGTGACGATGATGACGTGTTGATGGATGTCACGTGGGTGCCCCCAAGAAAGGAAGAGGAGGGGAGTTCAGAGGGTGAGACGGAGCAGCAGAGAGGAGGAGAAGGAGGAGAAGAAGCAGGCAGGGCTCGCAGGGCACAGAAGGCAAAAAGCAGACTGCCAATGTATCTGGAGCAAGCCATCCACCATGCACAGTCACTTCTGGTGCTCCCAGGATGCTGGAACATGGCTCAGCATAGTGTTGCCATCTGCAGCCTGTGCTGTCAACGCATAAGTTCCGGTAAGCCCAACACTTACCTGGGGATGACCGCCTTAAGAAGTCACCTGGCCTCACATCACCGAACCAAGTGGGAGCAACACCGTCAGAACCCACAAACCCACACTTGTGGTGCTCCATGTCCTGCCTTTTCTCCTTCTCCTCTCTCCTCCCATTTGTCCTCCACTCCACCTTCCATCATGCCGTCGTCGCGCTCATCTTGCAAAAGGCAGGCTTCCATGGCCAAAATGTTCAAACTTAAAAAGTTTATGACACCGGATAACCCTCTTGTCCAACGGCTGACCGCTTGCTTGTTGGAAATGCTATCCCGCCAACTACTGCAATATAAACTGGTGGACTCGGAGGCCTTTAGAAAATTTGTTGCCATTGGCACACCACAATGGAATATCCCCAGAAGAAAAATATTTCTCGCAGAAGGGCATCCCAGATGCCATGTTCAGCAGCAAGTGAATGTATCTCTGGCACACACTGTTGTTGCCCAGATACATCTGACCACAGACACGTGGTCTAGCAAACACGGGCAGGAAAGGTACATAACTTTTACTGCCTACCGGGTGAACCTTCTGACGGCTGTTAAGCATGCAACCCGTGGCACCCGTGTGGATTTGATGTTACCGCCACGAATTGCATGCAGGCCTGCCTCTTCTTCTCCTCCTTCTCCATCCTCCGTCTCCTCCTCGGCTGGCTCCTCCTTTTCCACTACTACTGCCTCTTCTGCTGCACCCCCCAAGCTCCCCAGAACCTATTCAACATGCCAGGTGAGATGTTGCCATGCTGTGCTGCGGCTGTTGTGCCTGGAAGTCAAGAGCCACACCGGTCCTGCACTGCTTTCAGCTCTGCATTCACAGGCCGATCAGCGGCTAACCCCACACAATTTAACAGTTGGTAAAGTAGTGTGCAACAACGTTGCCAATCTGCTGAGCACGCTGAAACAGGGCAAAATGACACACGTGCCATGCATGGCACACATCCTGAACTTAGTCGTTCAGCGATTTGTTGTTAAATACCCCGGGGTCCAGGACGTCTTGCAGCAGGCCAGGAAAATCTCTGGCCATTTTAGAAGATCTTTCACAGCCATGGTTTCCCTTGCTAAGGTTCAGCGGAGATAACATCTGCCAGCCAGACATCTGATTTTGTGGAACTCCCCCTTGTATATGCTTGATAGGCTGCTCCAGCAGCAACGTGCCGTTAACGACTACCTTAACTTGGTTTCTTTTCACCGCGCCAGTGGCTGCTCATGCACGATGAATGTAGACTTCTGCAGCCATTTGATGAGATCACCAAACTGGTCAGTCGCAGCCAGGGCACCATCAGTGACATTGTACCTTATGCCTTCTTTCTGGAGCATGCATTGTAATTGATCAAACCTTCGAGGAGTAGGAGCTGGAGGATGAGGAGGTTGCAATGCTGAATGAATTCCCAGGTGGGGCTACTCCATCTGAGACAAGTCAGCAGGAGTCTGAAGCGGAGTCAGAGGAGTATGGTGGCTGTGGGGAGGAGGAGGAGGAGGAGCAAGAAGAGCAGGCTTTGAGGGGAACTTTAAACTTTTCGGGGATCCATGGTGTTGTCCGTGGCTGGGGGGAGGAGACCGAGGACGACATTCTCCTGGGCGATGCGCAGGAGCCAGGGCGCTACACTGCTTCCAATTTAGTGAAAATGGGGGCCTTCATGTTCCAGTGTTTGACAAGGGACCGCCGTATAAAAAGTATAAAGGGCAAGGACCAGTACTGGGTGGCAACGTACTTAGACCCCCTGTACAAACACAAAATGGCGGACACCTTACCAGCATCAGGCCTTGCTGTGAGAGATTCCAGGCCTTGCTGTGAGAGATGCTGCATTCTGCTGTTGCGGTCGCTGGCAGAGGAATTTCCAACCACAGCGAAACAGGTGCGGGTACCAATCCTACAGCGCCTGGAAGAAGACGTCGGTGTGAAGATATGTTGGTCAATTCGGATATGAGATCATTCTTGCAGTCAACCCATCGAGACCCGCCCTCCAGATCCAGCCTCAGGGAACGCCTAGACCAACAGGTGTCCGACTACATCGGGTTAATGGCCGATGTGGACGCTCTGAGAAGCGAGGAACCCCTGGACTACTGGGTGTGCAGGCTTGACCTGTGGCCAGAGCTGGCATAATTTGCCATGGAACTATTGGCTTGCCCCTCGTTAGGTATCCTGTCCGAAAGCACGTTCAGCGCAGCAGGGGGGATCGTGACCGATAAGCGCAATCGCCTAGCTCAATACAGTGTGGACTACCTCACATTTCTAAAAATGAATGAGGCATGGATCTCGGAGGTTTCAACACCTGTGACGACCACGTTTAATTGAAATTCCTCATGCCAGCCCACACATACCCTTCACCACCCAGAACAAAGAATGGTCCCTGTCTTATGTAAATACAGCGGCATAAAAGACCTTTTCTGTCCAGTGAATGCCTAATGTTTGGGGGCCATACTCCACTGGCTTGCAGTGAAATTGTTATCCAATGACCGTCTAAAATACCTCCAGCCACATAATCACTTAATCTTTTCTGTACTGTGAATGCATAATTGTTAGGGCCTCCGAGGAATTCAACACATGTGACGACCACGTGTTATCAAATTTCACCTATTATCATTTGGGGTTTATTTAAGAGGAGGGATTTTGTTAGCCATGTTTTTAATCCAATTTTATATTTTTAGTTCTTTTAAACATATGTATTTGACATGTATTTGTACTGGACTACAGTAAAATCATTATCCAATGACCATCTAATATACCTCCAGCCACATAATCACTTGATCATTTCTGCCCGGTTAATGCCTAATGTTTGGGGCCTGTTCTCTACTGGCCTGCAGTAAAATTGATATCCAATGACCGTCCAATTTACCTCCAGGCACATAATCACTTGATCTTTTCTGCCCGGTGAATGCCTAATGTTTGGGGCCTGTACTCCACTGGCCTGCAATAAAATTGTTATCCACTGACCGTCTAATATACCTCAGGCCACATATTCACTTGATCTTTACTGTACTGTGAATGCATAATTTTTGGGGCCTTTATCCTAACTAGCCAAGAGTAAAATTGTTATACGGTGACCGCCTAATGTACCTCCAGCCACATAATCACTTGTTCTTTTCTGTATGGTGAATGACGAATGTTTGCGGCCTGTACTCCACTGGCCTAAAGTTAAATTGTTATCCAATGACCATCTAATATACCTCCAGCAACATAATCATTGATCTTTTCTGTATGGGGAATGCCTAATGTTTGGGGCCTGTACTCCAGTGGGCTACAGAAAAATTTTGATCCATTGACTGCATAATGTACCTCTAGCCACATAATCAATTGATCTTTTCTGTACGGTGAATGCATAATTTTAGGGCCTGTCATCTAACTGACCAACAGTAAAATTGTTATACAGTGACTGCATAATGTACCTCCAGCCGCATAATCACTTGTTCTTTTCAAAATCGGTGAATGCCTAATGTTTGGGGCCTGTACTCCACTGGTCTGCAGTGAAATTGTTATCCACTGACTGTCTAATAAACCTCCAGCCACATAATCACTTGATCTTTTCTGTCCTGTAAATGCCTAATGTTTGGGGCCTGTACTCCACTGGCCTGCAGTAAAATTGATATCCAATAACCGTCTAATATACCTCCAGCTACATAATCACATGATCTTTTCTGTACGGTGAATGCATAATTTTTGGGGCCTGTAGTCTAACTGGCCAACAGTAAAATTGTTATACAGTGACCGCCTAATGTACCTCCAGCCAAATAATCACTTGTTTTTTCTTTATGGTGAATGCCTAATGTTTGGGGCCTGTACTCCATTGGGTTACATTAAAATTTGTATCCATTAACCGCATAATGTACCTCCAGCCACATAATCACTTGATCATTTCTGTCTGGTGAATACCTAATGTTTGGGGCCTGTACTCCACTGGCCTGCAGTAAAATTGTTATCCATTGACCGTCTAATATACCTCCAGCCACATAATCACTTGATCTTTTATGTCCTGTGAATGCCTAATGTTTGAGGCCTGTACTCCACTGGCCTGGAGTAAAATTGATATAAAAAGGCACCAGCTACATAATTATTTGATCTTTTCTGTACGGTGAATGCATAATTTTTGGGGCCTGTAATCTAACTGGTAAACAGTAAAATTGTTATACGGTGACCGCCTAATGTACCTCCAGCCACATAATCACTTGTTCTTTTCTGTACGGTGAATGCCTAATGTTTGGGGCCTGTACTCCACTGGTCTGTAGGAAAATAGTTATCCAATGACCGTCTAATTTACATCCAGGTACATAATCACTTGATCTTTTCTGTCTGGTGAATGCCTAATGTTTGGGGCCTGTACTCCACTGGCCTGCAGTAAAATTGTTAACCAATGACCGTCTAATATACCTCCAGCCACATAATCACTTGATCATTTCTGTACGGTGAATGCATAATGTTTGGGGACTGTACTCCACTGCCTGCTGTAAAATTGATATACAATGACAGTCTAATATACCTCCAGCCACACAATAACTTGATCTTTTCTGTATGGTGAATGTATTATTTTTGGGGCCTGTAATCTAACTGGCCAACAGCAAAATTGTTATACGGCGACCGCCTAATGTACCTCCAGCCACATAATCACTTTTTTTTTTCTGTATGGTGAATGCCTAATGTTTAGGACCTGTACTCCAGTGGGCTACATTAAAATTTGTATCCATCAACCGCATAATGTACCTCCAGCCACATAATCACTTGATCTTTTCTGTACGGTGAATGCATTATTTTGGGGCCTGTACTCCACTGGCCTGCAGTAAAATTGTTATACAGTGACCGCCTAATGTACCTCCAGCCACATAATCACTTGTTCTTTTCTGTATGGTGAATGCCTAATTTTTGGGGCCTGTAATCTAACTGTCCAACAGTAAAATTGTTATACGGTGACCGCCTAATGTACCTCCAGCCACATAATCACTTGTTCTTTTCTGTACGGTGAATGCCTAATGTTTGGGGCCTGTACTCCACTGGCCTGGAGTAAAATTGATATAAAATGACAGTATAATATTCCTCCAGCCACACAATAACTTGATCTTTTCTGTACGGTGAATGTATTATTTTTGGGGCCTGTAATCTAATGTCACAACCAGACAGCTGAGAAGCTCTGACAGGAGTCGTTCAGATCCTCCCCCTTGAGTTTCTTTGTTTTGGTTTCTGTTTCTCACCTTGTTAGGCTATCTCAGCTGTCATGCAGTCAGACTCATTACCTCCCTTTATATTCTCCCCCATAAGGTAGTTGGGTGTGGCTGATACAACTTCCTGGAATGAGTGTGCATGCTGTCTTCAGCTCCCAGCTCCCAACTACCAGTTCTCAGTTCGTCTGCAGATAAGTGTTGTTTTAGTATTTATGATTTTCTGTTGTCTGGATCCAGGTGACCCTGACTCCCTCCGTGTCTGTGTAGGGAGCCGGTGGTCGTGTCCCCTCACTATTGTAGGGCCTTCAGGTTCAGATAGCCGAGGTACGTGGATATGCGCCCATTCACCTTTAGAGTGGTCGCATAGGCTGAGCAATAAGGGAGAGCGGCAGGTCGATTGCAGGGGTCTCCCTTTTTGTTCCTTAGTTGTGGATCCAGTGAGTCATCGTATGTTATTTGTATCATCTTGTTTCCTGTACACCATCCGTGACATTATCAGCCACCAAAACCGTCTAGCATGGATCCGGTTTCACTTTTGGCTGAACGCTTTCAGGGTCTTGCTTTGGAGGTAGCTGATCTCCGTAAGACTTTTTCTCAGTTTCAAGTGACCGGTTCAGCTTGCGTTCATGGAGTTTGTGCTGAGCCTAAGATTTCGCTCCCGGATACGTTTTCCGGGGGTAGTGAGAATTTTGTACGTTTTAGAGAGGCCTGCAAACTCCATTTTCGCCTTCTTCCCCATTCTTCCGGTGATGAAGAACGAAGGGTGGGCATCATTATATCGCTGCTCAGGGGTAATGCTCAGTCCTGGGCCTTTTCGCTGCCGGAGAGGGCACAACCCCTCCGTTCAGTGGATGAATTATTTTTAGCCCTGGGTCAGATATATGATGATCCGGATCATATTGCTCTGGCTGAGTCTAGACTACGTCTGTTATGCCAGGGTAAACAATCCGCAGAGATATACTGCTCAGAATTTCGGAGATGGGCAGCAGATACGGGTTGGAATGATGCTGCACTCCGAAGTCAATTTTGTTATGGTCTTTCTGAGGGATTGAAAGATGCATTTGCCTTTCATGAAAGACCTACCTCCTTGAATTCTGCTATGTCTGAGGCTGTTCGTATTGACAGGCGTCTTAGAGAAAGAGGAGAGATCTCTCCTTCTTATCATGCTCAGTCCCGGGACAGTGCAGCGGTGTCATTCTGTGCACAGGGGTCTCAGTCGCTGTCAGCCCCTTCTGAGCAGGAGCCCATGCAGCTGGGGTTGATTGCCTCTGACAATAGAGGATTCAGCCCGCAGGGGAGGGTTTGCTTTTGTTGTGGAGGTATAAATCATCTGGCAAATGTTTGTCCCTCTAGGAGATTCAGGCAGTTTTCTGGGAGTAATAAAGAGACAAAAAGGAAGAAATCTTTTAAGAATATTCCGTCTGTTACTTTTGGCAGGGTTGAGGCGGAAATTGAAGAATTGTCTTTTGCTTGTAGTTCCCGTTTTGTCCTGCCTGCTAGGGTGGCGCTAGAGAGCAAGAGCATTTTTTGTGAGATTTTTGTGGATAGTGGAGCAGCTGTCAACCTCATTGATAACCAATTTGCAATAACTCATGGTTTCCAGGTTTGCACTTTGCGAAAAAATATTCCTGTTTTTTCTATTGATTCAGCTCCACTTTCTCAGAAATCATTAAAGGGCATAGTTCACAATATCCGTTTAATTGTGAATGATACTCATGTTGAGGATGTGTCATGTTTCGTCCTTAGCGGTTTGCCTACTCCTCTAGTGTTGGGGCTACCCTGGCTCTCTAAACATAACCCCACCATTGATTGGCCAGCGAGGCAAATAAATGGTTGGAGTGACTTTTGCAGAGAGAATTGCCTCATAACATCTATTTCTGAGGTTTCTACTAAAACTGTACCACCTTTCCTCTCTGAATTTTTGGATGTTTTCTCTGAGAGTGGAGTTCAGGATTTGCCTCCGCACAGGGAGTATGATTGCCCTATTGATCTCATCCCAGGTGCCAAGCTGCCTAAATCTCGTTTATACAATCTTTCCCAACCTGAGAGGGTCGCGATGCGTGCTTATATCTCTGAGAGTCTGAGAAAAGGACACATACGACCCTCAAAGTCACCTGTTGCCGCTGTTTTTTTCTTTGTTAAGAAAAAAGATGGTTCTTTAACCACCTCAGCCCCCAGTGCTTAAACACCCTGAAAGACCAGGCCACTTTTTACACTTCTGACCTACACTACTTTCACTGTTTATTGCTTGGTCATGCAACTTACCACCCAAATGAATTTTACCTCCTTTTCTTCTCACTAATAGAGCTTTCATTTGGTGGTATTTCATTGCTGCTGACATTTTTACTTTTTTTGTTATTAATCGAAATTTAACGATTTTTTTTGCAAAAAAATGACATTTTTCACTTTCAGTTGTAAAATTTTGCAAAAAAAACGACATCCATATAGAAATTTTGCTCTAAATTTATAGTTCTACATGTCTTTGATAAAAAAAAAATGTTTGGGTAAAAAAAAAATGGTTTGGGTAAAAGTTATAGCGTTTACAAACTATGGTACAAAAATGTGAATTTCCGCTTTTTGAAGCAGCTCTGACTTTCTGAGCACCTGTCATGTTTCCTGAGGTTCTACAATGCCCAGACAGTACAAACACCCCACAAATGACCCCATTTCTGAAAGTACACACCCTAAGGTATTCGCTGATGGGCATAGTGAGTTCATAGAACTTTTTATTTTTTGTCACAAGTTAGCGGAAAATGATGATTTTTTTTTTTTTTTTTTTTTTCTTACAAAGTCTCATATTCCACTAACTTGTGACAAAAAATAAAAAGTTCTATGAACTCACTATGCCCATCAGCGAATACCTTGGGGTCTCTTCTTTCCAAAATGGGGTCACTTGTGGGGTAGTTATACTGCCCTGGCATTCTAGGGGCCCAAATGTGTGGTAAAGAGTTTGAAATCAAATTCAGTAAAAAATGACCTGCGAAATCCGAAAGGTGCTCTTTGGAATATGGGCCCCTTTGCCCACCTAGGCTGCAAAAAAGTGTCACACATCTGGTATCCCCGTACTCAGGAGAAGTTGAGGAATGTGTTTTGGGGTGTCTTTTTACATATACCCATGCTGGGTGAGATAAATATCTTGGTCAAATGACAACTTTGTATAAAAAAATGGGAAAAGTTGTCTTTTGCCAAGATATTTCTCTCACCCAGCATGGGTATATATAAAATGACACCCCAAAACACATTCCCCACCTTCTCCTGAGTACGGAGATACCAGATGTGTGACACTTTTTTGCAGCCTAGGTGGGCAAAGGGGCCCATATTCCAAAGAGCACCTTTCGGATTTCACTCATCATTTTTTACAGAATTTGATTTCTAACTCCTTACCACACATTTGGGCCCTTAGAATGCCAGGGCAGTATAACTACTCCACAAGTGACCCCATTTTGGAAAGAAGACACCCCAAGCTATTCCGTGAGGGGCATGGCGAGTTCCTAGAATTTTTTATTTTTTGTCACAAGTTAGTGGAAAATGATGATTTTTTTTTTTTTTTTTTTTTTCATACAAAGTCTCATATTCCACTAACTTGTGACAAAAAATAAAAACTTCCATGAACTCACTATGCCCATCAGCGAATACCTTGGGGTCTCTTCTTTCCAAAATGGGGTCACTTGTGGGGTAGTTATACTGCCCTGGCATTCTAGGGGCCCAAATGTGTGGTAAGGAGTTTGAAATCAAATTCTGTAAAAAATGACGAGTGAAATCCGAAAGGTGCTCTTTGGAATATGGGCCCCTTTGCCCACCTAGGCTGCAAAAAAGTGTCACACATGTGGTATTGCCGTACTCAGGAGAAGTTGAGGAATGTGTTTTGGGGTGTCTTTTTACATATACCCATGCTGGGTGAGATAAATATCTTGGTCAAATGACAACTTTGTATAAAAAAATGGGAAAAGTTGTCTTTTGCCAAGATATTTCTCTCACCCAGCATGGGTATATATAAAATGACACCCCAAAACACATTCCCCACCTTCTCCTGAGTACGGAGATACCAGATGTGTGACACTTTTTTGCAGCCTAGGTGGGCAAAGGGGCCCATATTCCAAAGAGCACCTTTCGGATTTCACAGGTCATTTTTTGCTGAATTTGATTTCAAACTCCTTACCACACATTTGGGCCCCTAGAATGCCAGGGCAGTATAACTACCCCACAAGTGACCCCATTTTGGAAAGAAGACACCCCAAGGTATTCGCTGATGGGCATAGTGAGTTCATGAAAAAAATTTTTTTTTGGCACAAGTTAGTGGAATATGAGACTTTGTATGAAAAAAAAAAAAAAAAAAAAAATCATCATTTTCCACTAACTTGTGACAAAAAATAAAAAATTCTAGGAACTTGCCATGCCCCTCACGGAATACCTTGGGGTGTCTTCTTTCCAAAATGGGGTCACTTGTGGGGCAGTTATACTGCCCTGGCATTTTCCAGGGGCCCTAATGTCTGGTAAGTAGGTAAATGACCTGTGAAATCTGAAAGGTGCTCTTTGGAATGTGGGCCCCTTTGCCCAGCTAGGCTGCAAAAAAGTGTCACACATCTGGTATCTCCGTACTCAGGAGAAGGTAAGGAATGTGTTTTGGGGTGTCATTTTACATATACCCATGCTGGGTGAGAGAAATATCTTGGCAAAAGACAACTTTTCCCATTTTTTTTATACAAAGTTGGCATTTGACCAAGATATTTATCTCACCCAGCATGGGTATATGTAAAATGACACCCCAAAACATATTCCCCAACTTCTGCTGAATACGGAGATACCACATGTGTGACACTTTTTTGCAGCCTAGGTGGGCAAAGGGGCCCAAATTCCTTTTAGGAGGGCATTTTTAGACATTTGGATACCAGACTTCTTCTCACGCTTTGGGGCCCCTAAAATGCCAGGGCAGTATAAATACCCCACATGTGACCCCATTTTGGAAAGAAGACACCCCAAGGTATTCAATGAGGGGCATGGCGAGTTCATTGAAAAAAAAAAAATTTTGGAACAAGTTAGCGGAAATTGATTTTTTGGATTTTGTTCTCACAAAGTCTCCCTTTCCGCTAACTTGGGACAAAAATTTCAATCTTTCATGGACTCAATATGCCCCTCAGCGAATACCTTGGGGTGTCTTCTTTCCAAAATGGTGTTATTTGTGGGGTGTTTGTACTGCCCTGGCATTTGAGGGTCTCCGCAATCATTACATGTATGCCCAGCATTAGGAGTTTCTGCTATTCTCCTTATATTGAGCATACGGGTAATGAGATTTTTTTTTTCCGTTCAGCCTCTGGGCTGAAAGAAAAAAATGAACGGCACAGATTTCTTCATTCGCATCGATCAATGTGGATGAAAAAATCTCTGCCAAAAAAAGAAAAAGGAGGGGAAAGGCGTCTGCCAGGACATAGGAGCTCCGCCCAACATCCATACCCACTTCAGCTCGTATGCCCTGGCAAACCAGATTTCTCCATTCACATCAATCGATGTGGATGAATAAATCATTGCCGGGATTTTTTTTTTTATATATACAAAGTGTTTGCCAAAGTATATGAACACCGCCACCTCCTCAGCTCATATGCCTCGGCAAACATATCTTTTACTGCTGAGGAGAAATCTCGTCTTGCAGCGCCGCATACACCGACTTGCGTGTAATCTGACAGCAGCACAATGCTTCTGTCCGAATGCACATCAGTGCTGCAGCTGGTCGATCGGTTGGTCCACCTGGAAGGTAAAAAAAACAAAACAAAAAAGAAAAAACCAGGCCGCAAAGCAATAACTTTATTAACTTTAGAACAGAACATATTAACTTTTTTAAACTTTTTTAACTTTTTTACTTACCGGTAATTTTTTTTTTGTTTAGTTTTTTTTACCTTTATAGAACAAACCTCTCCTTCCCCATGGGACAATGTGCAAAGCGCAAATCGCCCAAAGATGTGGCGAAGTACGTTATGCACTTTATCCCAGGTGAAAGGAGAGGTTTGCAGCAGCTGAGAGTAAAAGGGCCCTAATAGCCCTGTGTGCCTGTCCTGTGAGATGCAATCCCTATGCTAGGTGTACCTGTGTGTGGTACTTCCGGAAACACTCTCCATAGCATAGGGCAGGGTGGTCAGCACAGTCAGGACAGAAATAGCGGGTGTCACGCCTTATTCCACTCCTGCTACAGACACAACATCTTTTTCGGGGTGACGGTTGGGTTGAGGTACCAGGAACGACACTGGGGAAATGTCGCTCGTGTAGACGGCTAACTACACTGGGGGATGGGGCCACGGAACCTCCTGGGTAAAGGAGGTTCTCGATGATCTCTTCCTGGAATTTGAGGAAAGATCGTGTTCTCCCAGCCTTACTGTAGAGAACAAAACTATTGTACAGCGCCAATTGAATTAAATATACAGACACCTTCTTATACCAGCGTCTGGTTCTGCGGGAAACTAAATACGGAGACAACATCTGGTCATTGAAGTCCACCCCTCCCATGAGCGCATTATAGTCGTGGACACAGAGGGGCTTTTCAATGACACGGGTTGCTCGCTCAATTTGGATTGTCGTGTCTGCGTGAATGGAGGAGAGCATGTAAACGTCACGCTTGTCTCTCCATTTCACCGCGAGCAGTTCTTCGTTACACAAGGCAGCCCTCTCCCCCCTTGCAAGACGGGTGGTTACAAGCCGTTGGGGGAAGCCCACGCGACTAGTTCGCGCAGTGCCACAGGCGCAAATCCGTTCTAGAAACAAATGCCTAAAGAGGGCCACACTTGTGTAAAAATTGTCCACATAAAGATGGTACCCCTTGCCGAATAAGGGTGACACCAAGTCCCAGACTGTCTTCCCACTGCTCCCCAGGTAGTCAGGGCAACCGACCGGCTCCAGGGTCTGATCTTTTCCCTCATAGACACGAAATTTGTGGGTATAGCCTGTGGCCCTTTCACAGAGCTTATACAATTTGACCCCATACCGGGCACGCTTGCTTGGGATGTACTGTTTGAAGCCAAGGCGCCCGGTAAAATGTATTAGGGACTCGTCTACGCAGATGTTTTGCTCGGGGGTATACAAATCTGCAAATTTCTGGTTGAAATGGTCTATGAGGGGCCGAATTTTGTGGAGCCGGTCAAAAGCTGGGTGGCCTCTGGGACGGGAGGTGGTGTTGTCGCTAAAATGCAGGAAACGGAGGATGGCCTCAAATCGTGCCCTGGACATAGCAGCAGAGAACATGGGCATGTGATGAATCGGGTGCGTTGACCAATATGACCGCAATTCATGCTTTTTTGTCAGGCCCATGTTGAGGAGAAGGCCCAAAAAAATTTTAATTTCGGAAACTTGGACTGGTTTCCACCGGAAAGGCTGGGCATAAAAGCTTCCCGGGTTGGCGGATATAAATTGTGTGGCATACTGGTTGGTCTCTGCCACGACTAAGTCCAAGAGCTCCGCAGTCAAGAACAGCTCAAAAAATCCCAGGGCCGAACCGATTTGAGCCGTCTCAACCCGAACTCCAGACTGGGCGGTGAAAGGGGGAACTACAGGTGCGGCTGAAGTTGGTGACTGCCAATCAGGGTTTGCCAGCACCTCAGGGATTCTAGGGGCTCTACGGGCCTGTCTTTGCGGTGGCTGCGACGGGGTAACTAGTGCACGTGCCACCGTACCAGCTTCAACTGCCCTTCTGGTGCTCGCCACGTCACCATGTTGTACGGCAGTGCTGGTACTAGGTCCAGGGAGGGCTGCGCTGCTGGTGTATGCCTCACCACGTGATCCGGCAGCGACAGCCCCACTCTGCTGCTCTTGAAGCGGATCCTGCATAACCTGTGGTCTAGCGACATGGGGCCGGGTACGCCTGGTGCTGCCAGGGACCTCCACCTCCTCGTCCGAACTTTGGGTCAGAGAGCCACTGCTTTCCACAGGTTCATATTCTGACCCGCTAGATTCATCAGATGAGGGTTCCCACTCCTCATCCGACTGGGTCAGAATCCTGTAGGCCTCTTCAGAAGAATACCCCCTGTTTGACATTTTGGACTACTAAATTTAGGGGTATTCCCTGAGACTACCCAAGAAAAAAAGCAAACCTGTCTTACAAAGGGGAGGCTAGCGAAGTACCGGAGGCCGCTGCGGTTGATAAAAAATATCAAAACTGATTTTTTTATCGCCGCAGTGCGTGTAAAATGAATGTGCAGTGATCAAAAAATATATTTTTTTTGTCACTGCGGTGGGGCGGGCGTGGGTGAACGCACGTGTGGGCGACCGATCAGGCCTGATCGGGCAAACACTGCGTTTTGGGTGGAGGGCGAACTAAAGTGACACTAATACTATTATAGATCTGACCGTGATCAGTTTTGATCACTTACAGATACTATAAAAGTACAAATGCTGATTAGCGATACGCTATTCAGCGAATAAAAGTGACTGCGGTGCGGTGGGGTGGGCGCTAACTGACGCTAACTACCTAACCAAGGGGCCTAAACTATTCCTAAAACCTAACAGCCAATACTAGTGAAAAAAAAAAAGTGACAGTTTACACTGATCACTTTTTTTCCTTTCACTGGTGATTGACAGGGGCGATCAAAGGGGTGATCAAAGGGTTAATTGGGGTGCAGGGGGGTGATCTGGGGCTAAGGTGTAGTGTTGGTGCTACTCACAGTTCAGTCTGCTCCTGTGCTGGATCCAACCGACGAAAAGGACCAGCACAGGAGCAGAGAAGCCATATAACAGATCATATTTACTAATATGATCTGTTATATGGCTTGTGATTGGATTTTTTAAAAATCGCCAGCCTGCCAGCCAATGATCGTTGCTGGCAGGCTGGTGACGAACTTGTTCTTTAACTTTTGCCGGCCCGCGATGCGCATGCGCGGGCCGGCTTGGAGCGAAATCTCGCGTCTCGCGAGATGACGCGTATATGCGTGACTGTGCGCAGCGCTGCCACCTCCGGAACGCGAATCTGCGTTAGGCGGTCCGGAGGTGGTTAAGACCTTGTCTGGATTTCAGGGAGCTGAACAGTATCACTATTCGTGATCCGTATCCGCTTCCTTTAATCCCAGATTTGTTTAACCAGGTTGTTGGGGCGAAAGTCTTTTCCAAATTAGACCTAAGAGGGGCATACAACCTGGTTAGGGTCAGAGAAGGAGACGAATGGAAGACGGCTTTCAATACCCCTGAGGGCCATTTTGAGAATTTAGTTATGCCTTTTGGTTTGATGAATGCCCCAGCCGTTTTTCAGCATTTCGTCAACAGCATTTTTTATCATTTAATGGGAAAATTTGTATTAGTGTATTTGGATGACATTTTGATTTTTTCTCCTGATTTCAAAACTCATAAGGAACACTTATGTCAGGTCTTACTCATCCTGCGGGAGAATAAATTATACGCGAAACTGGAAAAATGTGTGTTTGCGGTTCCAGAGATCCAATTTCTGGGGTTTCTTGTCTCCGCTTCTGGTTTTCGCATGGACCCCGAGAAGGTCCGCGCTGTGCTTGAGTGGGAGCTTCCTGAGAATCAGAAGGCGCTGATGCGTTTTTTGGGCTTTGCTAATTATTACAGGAAATTTATTTTGAATTATTCCTCTGTTGTTAAACCACTCACGGATATGACCAGAAAGGGGGTAGATTTTTCTTCCTGGTCGGTAGAGGCGCGTAAGGCCTTTTCTGATATCAAGGAGAGTTTTGCTTCCGCTCCCATCCTAGTACAACCTGATGTTTCCTTACCCTTCATAGTTGAGGTTGATGCTTCTGAGGTAGGGGTGGGGGCGGTCTTGTCTCAGGGTTCCTCTCCTGCCAAATGGCAACCGTGTGCCTTTTTCTCAAAGAAGCTCTCCTCCGCAGAGAGAAATTATGATGTGGGAGATAGGGAATTGTTGGCCATCAAGTTGGCTTTTGAGGAATGGCGCCATTGGCTAGAGGGAGCCAGACACCCTATTACCGTGTTTACTGACCATAAAAATCTGGCCTACTTGGAGTCAGCCAAGCGTCTGAACCCGAGACAGGCCAGATGGTCTTTGTCCTTTTCAAGGTTTAATTTTGTTGTTACGTTCCGCCCTGGGGTTAAGAATGTGAAGGCAGATGCCCTGTCACGTTGTTTCCCGGGAGGTGGGAATTTTGAAGACCCGGGTCCCATTTTAGCTGAAGGTGTGGTGGTCTCTGCTCTTTTTCCTGAATTGGAGGCAGAGGTGCAGGCAGCCCAGTCAGAAGCTCCTGATCTTTGTCCTCCTGGGAGGTTGTTTGTGCCTCTCGCTTTGAGACACAAGATTTTTAAAGAACACCATGATACGGTCCTTGCTGGGCACCCGGGGACAAGAGCCACACTGGATCTCATTGCTCGGAGATTCTGGTGGCCTGCGCTTCGTAAGTCGGTTGAGGGTTTTGTAGCAGCTTGCGAGACTTGCGCTCGTGCCAAGGTCCCTCACTCACGGCCATCAGGTCCTCTCCTTCCTTTGCCCATTCCTTCCCGTCCTTGGACACATCTGTCCATGGACTTCATAACGGACTTGCCTCGTTCCTCGGGGAAGTCTGTGATTCTGGTGGTGGTGGACCGTTTTAGCAAAATGGTGCACTTTATCCCTTTTCCCGGTTTGCCCAATGCTAAGACGCTGGCGCAGGCATTTGTTGACCACATTGTCAAATTGCATGGGATTCCTTCTGACATAGTCTCTGATAGGGGCACGCAGTTTGTTTCCAGATTCTGGAAGGCTTTCTGTTCTCGCTTGGGGGTTCGCTTGTCATTCTCTTCTGCTTTCCATCCGCAGTCGAATGGCCAGACAGAGCGTGTCAATCAGAATCTGGAGACATATCTGCGCTGTTTTGTGGCGGAGAATCAGGAGGATTGGTGTTCGTTTTTGTCCCTTGCTGAGTTTGCTTTAAATAACCGTCGTCAGGAGTCCTCTGATAAGTCACCATTTTTTGGTGCATATGGGTTTCATCCGCAGTTTGGGACTTTCTCTGGAGAGGGCTCTTCTGGTTTGCCTGATGAGGACAGATTCTCCTCGTCTTTGTCATCTATTTGGCAAAATATTCAGGATAATCTAAAGAATATGAGTGAGAGATATAAGCGTGTGGCGGATAAGAGACGTATGCCTGGTCCGGACCTGAATGTTGGTGATTTGGTGTGGCTGTCTACCAAGAATATCAAATTGAAGGTTCCCTCCTGGAAGTTGGGTCCTAGGTTTATTGGGCCTTACAAGATCCTGTCTGTCATCAATCCTGTTGCCTACCGTCTTGATCTTCCTCAGACTTGGAAGATCCATAATGTTTTCCATAAGTCCTTATTGAAACCTTATGTTCAACCTATTGTACCCTCACCTTTGCCTCCTCCTCCGATTATGGTTGATGGGAATCTTGAATTTCAGGTCTCTAGGATTGTGGATTCTCGTCTTGTCCGCGGTTCCCTCCAGTACCTCGTTCATTGGGAGGGTTATGGTCCTGAGGAGAGGATGTGGCTCCCAGTGACGGACATTAAGGCCTCTCGCCTCATCAGGGCTTTCCATAGGTCCCATCCTGAGAAGGTGGGCCCTGAGTGTCCGGAGTCCACTCCTAGAGGGAGGGGTACTGTCACAACCAGACAGCTGAGAAGCTCTGACAGGAGTCGTTCAGATCCTCCCCCTTGAGTTTCTTTGTTTTGGTTTCTGTTTCTCACCTTGTTAGGCTATCTCAGCTGTCATGCAGTCAGACTCATTAGCTCCCTTTATATTCTCCCCCATAAGGTAGTTGGGTGTGGCTGATACAACTTCCTGGAATGAGTGTGCATGCTGTCTTCAGCTCCCAGCTCCCAACTACCAGTTCTCAGTTCGTCTGCAGATAAGTGTTGTTTTAGTATTTATGATTTTCTGTTGTCTGGATCCAGGTGACCCTGACTCCCTCCGTGTCTGTGTAGGGAGCCGGTGGTCGTGTCCCCTCACTATTGTAGGGCCTTCAGGTTCAGATAGCCGAGGTACGTGGATATGCGCCCATTCACCTTTAGAGTGGTCGCATAGGCTGAGCAATAAGGGAGAGCGGCAGGTCGATTGCAGGGGTCTCCCTTTTTGTTCCTTAGTTGTGGATCCAGTGAGTCATCGTATGTTATTTGTATCATCTTGTTTCCTGTACACCATCCGTGACATCTAACTGGCCAACAGCAAAATTGTTATACGGCGACCGCCTAATGTACCTCCAGCCACATAATCACTTTTTTTTTCTGTATGGTGAATGCCTAATGTTTGGGTGAGGCCTGTACTCCAGTGGGCTACATTAAAATTTGGATCCATTAACCGCATAATGTACCTCCAGCCACATAATCACTTGATCTTTTCTGTACGGTGAATGCCTAATGTTTGGGGCCTGTACTCTACTGGCCTGGAGTAAAATTTATATAAAATGACAGTATAATATTCCTCCAGCTACATAATTATTTGATCTTTTCTGTACGGTGAATGCATAATTTTTGGGGCTTGTAATCTAACTGGCAAACAGTAAAATTGTTATACGGTGACCGCCTAATGTACCTCCAGCCACACAGGGATCTCAAGTCTCCCGCAGGTTCAGGGAGTCTCCCGCTATTAGATAGCGGCTCCCTGACACCCGTATGTGAGACTATATATCCCGGAAAGGTTTACTGATAGCAGAGAGATAAGAGAAGTGACAGGACAGAGTTTAGATTACAGGTTTAATTAACCCTTTAGGGTCAAAATGGCTTCTCAAGGAGATATATATGTTAAAGGCATCCCTTCTTCTGTCTCATTCAGTAGCTATATTATTAACTATTGAGAGAGATGTGGTTTTTTTTTAAAAACATTTACACATTTAACCCTCCATTTTAATTATATTATTTACCCCAGTGTTAAATTCACACCCCCTGGATTCTTTAATCATATACATAAATATGACAATTTTGGGCAGAGTAATGACTCCAGTCCTCCACACTAAGTATAGAGCAAAGTGTGCAAATACTGCATATGTCTGGAAAATGTAATAAAAATTTCGTAAAAAAAAAAAAAAAAAAGAAAACCTCCCTGAAATGAGACTTGCACCTCCCTGAAATGAGAAGTGCACCTCCCTGAAATGAGTTTTTGCAGGTTGGGATGTCTGGCCACATAATCACTTGTTCTTTTCTGTACGGTGAATGCCTAATGTTTGGGGCCTGTACTCCACTTGTCTGCAGTAAAATAGTTATCCAATGACCGTCTCATATACATCCAGCCACATAATCACTTGATCTTTTCTGTCTGGTGAATACCTAATGTTTGGGGCCTGTACTCCACTGGCCTGCAGTAAAATTGTTAACCAATGACCGTCTAATATACCTCCAGCCACATAATTACTTGACCATTTCTGTACGGTGAATGCATAATTTTTGAGGCCTGTAATCTAACTGGCCAACAGTAAAATTGTTATACGGTGAACTCCTAATGTACCTCCAGCCACATAATCACTTGTTCTTTTCTGTACGGTGAATGCCTAATGTTTGGGGCCTGTACTCCACTGGTCTGCAGTAAAATTGATATCCATCCAATAACCGTCTAATACATCTCCAGCCACATAATCACTTAATCTTTTCTGTCCTTTGAATGCCTAATATTTGGGGCCTATACTCCACTGGCCTGCAGTAAAATTTATATCCAATGACCGTCTAATATACCTCCAGCCACATAATCACTTGATCTTTTCTGTACGGTAAATGCATAATTTTTGGGGCCTGTAATCTAACTGGCTAATAGTAAAATTGTTATACGGTGACCGCCTAATGTACACCTTCAGCCACATAATCACTTGATCTTTTCTGTCCAGTGAATGCCTAATGTTTGGGGCATGTACTCTACTGGCCTGCAGTAAAATTGATATCCAATTGCAGTCTAATATACATAGGGATTGTAGTGATAGGGATAAATTAGAGGAGGAGATGGACAAGGTAGCCTTGAGACTAAAGGAAAGAAATTATCCCACTTGGATGATTAAAAGGGGTAGAACAGTAGCATCACTCAAAGATAGAAAGGAAATGTTATTTGGTAAGCCTAAGTATATGAGAACTGGAAAGGCTTCTACAGGCACTGTGGGAGCTTGCGGGGAGAAGGAGCGTGACAGTATTCCTACCTTATCCTTAACGTATAGTAGTGAATTCAATGCAATTAGCACATCTATAAAAAAATGTTTGCCTATACTGTTTGACGATAATATTTTATATCAAGCATTGAAAACAGGTTGCAGAATAGTCTCTAGAAGAGCTGCTACCCTGTCATGCTCCTTGTCCCCGTCTCTCTACACCGCTAGCCGTACCAAAAAAGATGTTAAAAGTAACTGGTTAGGTTATCAGGGTTTTACTAAATGTGGCAGTAACCCTTGCAAAACCTGCAGTTACGTTCTACCCACACAAACCTTTGACAACTCAACACATACAGCCAAATTTCCCATTCGCAGTTATATTAACTGCAATACGGAGGGTGTTGTCTATGTCGTCAGATGTACCCATTGCGATCTGATGTACATAGGCAGCACGGTACGTAAGCTTAAGAGCCGCATCCTTGAACACTTGAATTATA
>NC_053390.1:583406249-583462218 GCF_905171765.1 Bufo bufo
AGTGGTTTGCACGCTGTGCCATCAGAGCCTGAAGCGAGGCATTAACGTTCTGAACCTTAGCACAACCTGCATGACCAGGCACCTGCATGCAAAGCATGAACTGCAGTTGAGTAAACACCTTAAAAACAAGGAAGTCACTCAGGCTCCCCCTGCTACCTCTTCTGCTGCTGCCGCCTCGGCCTCTTCTGCTGCTGCTGCCGTCGCCTCGGCCTCTTCCTCCGCCTCTGGAGGAACGTTGGCACCTGCCGCCCAGCAAACATGGGATGTACCACCAACACCACCACCTGCGTCACCAAGCATCTCAACCATGTCACACGGCAGCGTTCAGCTCTCCATCTCACAAACATTTGAGAGAAAGCGTAAATTCTCACCTAGCCACCCTCGATCCCTGGCCCTCAATGCCAGCATTTCTAAACTACTGGCCTATGAAATGCTGTCATTTATGCTGGTGGACACACACAGCTTCAAACAGCTCATGTCACTTGCTGTCCCACAGTATGTTGTTCCCAGCCGCCACTACTTCTCCAAGAGAGCCGTGCCTTCCCTGCACAAACAAGTGTCTGATAAAATCAAGTGTGCACTGCGCAACGCCATCTGTGGCAAGGTCCACCTAACCACAGCTACGTGGACCAGTAAGCACGGCCAGGGACGCTATATCCCCCTAACTGCACACTGGGTAAATGTAGTGGCGGCTGGGGCCCAGGCGGAGAGCTATTTGGCGCACGTCCTTCCGCCGCCAAGGATCGCAGGGCAACATTCTTTGCCTCCTGTCTCCTCCTCCTCCTACTCAGCTTCCTCCTCCTCTTCTTCCACCTGCTCATCCAGTCAGCCACACACCTTCACCACCAACTTCAGCACAGCACGGGGTAAACGTCAGCAGGCCATTCTGAAACTCATATGTTTGGGGGACAGGCCCAACACCGCACAGGAGTTGTGGCGGGGTATAGAACAACAGACCGACGAGTGGTTGCTGCCGGTGAGCCTCAAGCCCGGCCTGGTGGTGTGCGATAATGGGCGAAATCTCGTTGCAGCTCTGGGACTAGCCGGTTTGACGCACATCCCTTGCCTGGCGCATGTGCTGAATTTGGTGGTGCAGAAGTTCATTCGCAACTAACCCGACATGTCAGAGCTGCTGCATAAAGTGCGGGCCGTTTGTTCGCGCTTCCGGCGTTCACACCCTGCCGCTGCTCGCCTGTCTGCGCTACAGCGTAACTTCGGCCTTCCCGCTCACCGCCTCATATGCGACGTGCCCACCAGATGGAACTCCACCTTGCATATGCTGGACAGACTGTGCGAGCAGCAGCAGGCCATAGTGGAGTTTCAGCTGCAGCACACACGGGTCAGTCGCACTGCGGATCAGACCCACTTCACCACCAATGACTGGGCCTCCATGCGAGACCTGTGTGCCCTGTTGCGCTGTTTTGAGTACTCCACCAACATGGCCAGTGGCGATGACGCCGTTATCAGCGTTACAATACCACTTCTATGTCTCCTTGAGAAAACACTTAAGGCGATGATGGAAGAGGAGGTGGCCCAGGAGGAAGAGGAGGAAGAGGGGTCATTTTTAGCACTTTCAGGCCAGTCTCTTCAAAGTGACTCAGAGGGAGGTTTTTTGCAACACCAGAGGCCAGGTACAAATGTGGCCAGACAGGGCCCACTACTGGAGGACGAGGATGAGGAGGAGGTGGAGGAGGATGAGGATGAAGCATGTTCACAGCAGGGTGGCACCCAAAGCAGCTCGGGCCCATCACTGGTGCGTGGCTGGGGGGAAACACAGGACGATGACGATATGCCTCCCACAGAGGACAGCTTGTCCTTACCTCTGGGCAGCCTGGCACACATGAGCGACTACATGCTGCAGTGCCTGCGCAACGACAGCAGAGTTGCCCACATTTTAACGTGTGCAGACTACTGGGTTGCCACCCTGCTGGATCCCCGGTACAAAGACAATGTGCCCACCTTACTTCCTACACTGGAGCGTGAAAGGAAGATGCGCGAGTACAAGCGCACGTTGGTAGATGCGCTACTGAGAGCATTCCCAAATGTCACAGGGGAACCAGTGGAAGCCCAAGGCGAAGGCAGAGGAGGCAAGAGGTCGCCAACGCAGCTGTGTCACGGCCAGCTCCTCTGAGGGCAGGGTTAGCATGGCAGAGATGTGGAAAAGTTTTGTCACCACGCCACAGCTAACTGCACCACCTCCTGATACGGAACGTGTTAGCAGGAGGCAACATTTGACTAACATGGTGGAACAGTACCTGTGCACACCCCTCCACGTACTGACTGATGGTTCGGCCCCATTCAACTTCTGGGTCTCCAAATTGTCCACGTGGCCAGAGCTAGCCTTTAATGCCTTGGAGGTGCTGGCCTGCCCGGCGGCCAGCGTTTTGTCTGAACGTGTATTCAGCACGGCAGGGGGCGTCATTACAGACAAACGCAGCCGCCTGTCTACAGCCAATGTGGACAAGCTGACGTTCATAAAAATGAACCAGGCATGGATCCCACAGGACCTGTCCATCCCTTGTGCAGATTAGATATTAACTACCTCCCCTTAACAATTTATTATTCTACTCCAGGGCACTTCCTCATTCAATACTATTTTTAATTTCATTTTACCATTATATTGTGCGGCAACCCAAAGTTGAATGAACCTCTCCTCTGTCTGGGTGCGGGGGCCTAAATGTGTGACAGTGGCCTGTTCCAGTGGTGGGTGACGTGAAGCCTGATTCTCTGCTATGACATGAAGACAGATTCTGCGCTGACATAAGGCCAGATTCTCTGTTACGGGACCGCTCTCCTCTGTCTGGGTGCCGGGGCCTAAATGTGTGACAGTGGCCTGTTCCAGTGGTGGGTGACGTGAAGCCTGATTCCCTGCTATGACATGAAGACTGATTCTGCGCTGACATGAAGCCAGATTCTCTGCTATGGCATGAAGAGACTGATTCTCTGCTGACATGAAGCCAGATTCTTTGCTATGGCATGAAGAGACTGATTCTCTGCTGATGTGAAGCCAGATTCTCTGCTATGGGACCTCTGTCCAATTGATATTGGTTCATTTTTATTTTTTTAATTTTAATTTTAATTCATTTCCCTATCCACATTTGTTTGCAGGGCATTAACCTACATGTTGCTGCCTTTTGAGGCCCTCTAGCTCTTTCCTGGGCTGTTTTACAGCCTTTTTAGTGCCCAAAAGTTCGGGTCCCCATTGACTTCAATGGGGTTCGGGTTCGGGACGAAGTTCGGATCGGGTTCCGATCCCGAACATTTCCGGGAAGTTCGGCCGAACTTCTCGAACCCGAACATCCAGGTGTTCGCTCAACTCTAACCATAAGGAAACAGCCCTATCTTACATAGAGCGCGCAGCCAACCGCTGCGACTTCCTGACCCCGGGTATAATGGAGTCAGGCGTGGGTCTTGACACCCTCGTGACAGACCCACTGTAGGCCTGAATTCAATACTGGAGCACCAAATGGCGGTATTTCAATTCTCTGAATCTAACCCAAATGTATTAAGTTTGTATTTCACAATGACATATTCAGCAAAGGCTGCCAAATAAACTTTTTTGCCCAAACGGGTGTTTGTTTAATAATTCAATATGGCAGCAGTATATAACCCAGGAATTTCAAACGTACTTATGCTGAAAGGCCTGAAATATTGTGTATTTTGCCCCAAAAATTGTGTTTTATTAAAGAAATAATATAAGCCCTGTATATACAGGGTGTATCTCACACGGCCTGACCCACTGTAGGCCTGAATTCAATATTGGTGCACCAAATGGCGATATTTCAAATCTCAGAATCTAACCCAAATGTATAAAGGGTGTATCTCACAATGACATATGCAGCAAAGGCTGCCAAATAAACTTTTTTTGCCCAAACGGGTGTTTGTTTAATAACTCAATATGGCAGCGGTATATAACCCAGGAATTTCAAACGTGCTTATGCTGCAAGGCCTGAAATATTGTGTATTTTGCCCCAAAAAGGGTGTTTTATTAATGAAATAATATAAGCCCTGTATATACAGGGTGCATCTCACACGGCCTGACCCACTGTAGGCCTGAATTAAAGATTTCTTTGCCCAAAATGTCTGTATTTCAAATGCCTGAATCAAACCCCTGTATGTTAAAGGTGTATCTCACACGGATTGAACCACTGTAGGCCTGAATTAAATATTGGTGCACCAAATGGCGGTATTTCAAATCTCTGATTCTAACCCAAATGTATTAAGGGTGTATCTGCATCAAAGGCTGCCAACTAATTTTTTTTTTTGCCCAAACGAGTGTTTGTTAAACAGCAGTATATAAGCCTGTAATTTCACACATGCTGATGCTGCAAGGCCTGAAAATACAGTTTTTTGGCAAAAAAAGTGTGTTTTTAAAACCCCAGAAAATGATGGGTTTATTTCTAGCTTAAATTGCACACTGACTAATCCAGATGTTGTATATTGCCAAAAAAGTGTTTTTTTTTTTGGTCACAGAATATGAAAGCTGTATATATTAAACTTGAATTTAACACTTGCAGATCAGGAAAATACTGTTTTTTTTGCAAAAAAGTGTGTTTTTAAAACCCCAGAAAATGATGGGTGTATTTCTAGCTTAAATTGCACACTGACTAATCCAGATGTTGTATATTGCCAAAAAAGTGGTGATTTTCAATGTCCCAAAAGCTCAGATGCAGTGCTGGTGCACTGAGCTTGCATAAAATGGCCGCCGCCCACCTAACTAATAGTGTTGATCACGAATATTCGAATTTCGAATTTTTATCGCGAATATAGGTACTTCGAAAATTCGCGAAATTTTCGAATATAGTTATATATATTCAAAATTTCGAATATTCGAATTTTCCCTTTTTTTATTTTTTATTATTATTATTTTTTTTATCAGTACACATGATCCCTTACTGCTTCTAGCTTGTGGACCAATAAGAAGGCTGCAATATACTTGACTTTAGGAGTAGTAGTGTTTGCGAATTTTGCTCTATATTCGTTTTTTTTTGAATATTCGCTATATTGCTATATATTCTTGTTTTAGAATATTACGAATATTCGAAAAAACGAAGTTATAGCAATATAGAGAATATTTGAAAAAAATCGAATAGAGCAATTTAGCTAATATAGTGATATAATCTTCTTTGTCTAATAGTTGTAAGTTGAAAAATTCGCAATAAAAAATTCGAATCCGAAAATTCGCATATTACACAATCATTACCTTTCCGATTTTTTGAGTAAAAAAAAAAATCGCGAATTTTTGACGAATATTCTACAAAATATTCACGAAATATCGCGAATTCGAATATGACCCCTGCCGCTCATCACTACTAACTAACAGACGGATAAAAGTTTATTTTTTTTGGTCAATGGGCTCAGGGCAGGGTAAAAAGATTGTGCCCTGCACCCACACAACTATTTCTATGTAGATCGCTGAGTTAGATTCTGTCCTATTCTCTCCCTGAAATCACCAGTCCAGCAGCATCCTCTCCCTACACTTGTAACAGAGTGACGTGCAGCGCTACATGACTCAAGCTTATATAGAGCCTGGGTCACATGCTGCTCTGGCCAATTACAGCCATGCCATTAGTAGGCATGGATGTGATGGCTTATAAGGTCAGACAGTTAAACGCTTGTTGATTGGCTGCTCTGCAGCCTTTCAAAAAGCGCAGAGAAATCGCCGAACACCGAACCCGAACTTTTACTGAAATGTTCGGGTCCGGGGTCCAAAAATCCTAAAGTTCGGTACGAACGCGAACTTTACAGTTCGGGTTCGCTCAACCCTAGTTGTATCGCAGGCCTCAATCAATATTTGGTGGAAGCCAATATATATCAATCCCCTCTATCAGTATTTTGTGGAAACAGGTACATTGGATATAAAAAGTCTACACACTCCTGTTACAATGTCAGGTTTCTGTGATGTAAAAAAATGAGACAAAGATAAATCATTTCAGAACTGTTTCCACCTTTAATGTGACCTATAAACTGTACAACTCAATTAAAAAACAAACTGAAATTTGTAGAACAAACTTTTAGGTAGAGGGAAGAAAAAATATAAAAATAAAATAATATGGTTGCATAAGTGTGCACACCCTTAAACTAACACTTTGTTGAAGCACCTTTTGATTTTATTACAGCACTCAGTCTTTTTGGGTATGAGTCTATCAGCATGGCACATTTTGACTTGGCAAGATTTGCCCATTATTCTTTGCAAAAAACACTTCCAATCCGTCAGATTGCAAGGGCATCTCCTGTGCACAGCCCTCTTCAGATCACCCCACAGATTTTCAATCGGAATTAGGTCTGGCTTCTGGCTGGGCCATTCCAAAACTTTAATCTTCTTCTGGTGAAGCCATTCCTTTGTTGATTTGGATGTATGCTTTGGGTCGTTGTCATGCTGAAAGATGAAGTTCCTCTTGATGTTCAGCTTTCTAGCAGAAGCCTGAAGGTTTTGTGCCAATATTGACTGGTATTTGGAACTGTTCATAATTCCCTCTAGCTTAACTAAGGCCCCAGTTCCAGCTGAAGAAAAACAGCCCCAAAGCATGATGCTGTCACCACCATGCTTCACTGTGGCTATGGTATTCTTTTGGTGATGTGCAGTGTTGTTTTTGCGCCAAACATATCTCTTGGAATTATGGCCAAAAAGTTCAACCTTGGTTTCATCAAACCATAACAGCTTTTCCCACATGCTTTTGGGAGACTTCAGATGAGTTTTTGCTTTGTAAGAAAAGGCGTTCGTCTTGCCACTCTACCCCATAGCCCAGACATATGAAGAATACGGGAGATTGTTGTCACGTACCACACAGCCAGTACTTGCCAGATATTCTTGCAGCTCCTTTAATATTGCTGTAGGCCTCTTGGTAGCCTCCCAGACCAGTTTTCTTCTCATCTTTTCATTAATTTTGGAGGGACATCCAGTTCTTGGTAATTTCACTCTCCACTTGATAATGACTGCCTTCACTGTGTTCCATGGTATATCTAATGCCGTGGAAATTCTTTTGTACCCTTCTCCTGACTGATACCTTTTAACAATGAGATCCCTCTGATGCTTTGGAAGCTCTCTGTGGACTATGGCTTTTGCTGTGGGATGCGACTAAGTATTTTGTGAAAACAGATATATAGAACCCCTTAATGAGTATTTGCTGGAAGCAGGTATATCAAACCACTTAATCAATATTTGGTGGAAGCTGTTGTATCGCAGGCCTCAATCAATATTTGGTGGAAGCCGGTATATCAATCCCCTCTATCAGTATTTTGTGGAAACAGGTATATAGAACCCCTTAATGAGTATTTGCTTGAAGCAGGTATATCAAAACCCTTAATCAATATTTGGTGAAAGCTGTTGTATCGCAGGTCCCAATCTATATTTGGCGGAAGCCAGTATATCAATCCCCTCTATCAGTATTTTGTGGAAAGAGGTATATAGAAACCCTTAATGAGTATTTTCTGGAAGCTGGTATATCAAATCCCTTAAACAATATTTGGTGGAAGCCAGTGTATCGCAGTCCTCAATCAATATTTTGTGGAAGCCAGTGTATCAAACCCCTTAATCAATATTTTGTGGAAGCCGGTGTATCACACCCCTGACTCAGTATTTGTGGAAGCAGAGATTTAAAACCCCTTAATTAGTATTTTATGGAAGCAGGTATATCACACCCCTTAATCAGCTTTTTGGGGGGGCAACAGGTATATCACACCAGTTGCAATTAGTTATTCCAATAGCGTTTGTCCCTCTATCTAGCTGCGGTATCTCAGCAGAACCGTACACAACTGCTGCACAATACAAATGCACTATAATATACTTTCTATGTTAAAAGGTATATTATAAGTATATCACACCCCTCAGTATGTCACACCTATTGATAACACACCTATACCAGTCGTTAAAAGGACTTTTGTGGCCCTATTAGCTAGCGTTTGGTGTCCCTAACAGTCTGTCCCTGCTCCACACAGCAACCTATCCCTACACTGGCTAAAAACAGAATGTAAAATGGCTGCCAGATCGGGTTTATTTATAGGGGGTGTGTCCATGTGCTGAAACATCTCAATTGGCTGTCCTGTCCCACCTGATGGATGTGTCATGGGTGAAAGTTTGGCATAACGCAAAATAATATGGCGTTGGCGAAGATCGCCATATGTTCGCATGTTTGGCGAACTGCGAACGAGCAAGGTTCGCCGCGAAATGACCGCCAGGGGAACCGCAAGGCCATCTCTACCAATGAGCAGCAGCACCGGTTTACTGTCTCCATTACCACAGCAACACATTACCACAATCTGTCCTTTCCTCTCTGTACTTCATGTCTCCTCATGAACTAAATTCCCCAGAGATTCAGCTTAAGTTCTTATCCTCTGTATTCAGGGTCATAATCCCTGACAAGTAGAGAGGAGGAGGAGGATGAGTCAGATCTTTTCCTCAGTGTTGTAAATTAACTTGTCCTGCTGTGTGATTAGGACAGATTTTGTATATACTAATAGGAAGGCAAACATTTTGTTTCTCCTGATGATTGCTCCCCAGACAAAACAAGCCATTATAAATAATGAAAGGTATTTGAGAATATATTTATAATAAAGTAATATTTAAGTATTTTCATTTTCTTCATTCCTGCAGAACCCATTTAATCATGGGATAAAGCTTTTAACCCTGTAAGACCCACTGTTGTAAAATTACAACATTACCTTTAGCTCTTCTGAAAAGATACTTGTAAATGTTTTTTTTTTGTTGTTTTTTTTTAAAGACCACATTAACATTGTCAATGGACCCTATTGTTTAGCCCTGCAATGCTATTGGATAAAAAATATGTATATGTGCCTGGCCATCTGGTCAAGAACTCATTCTACCTGCAAACGCTCCTTGAAGCTCATCCCATTGTTTTATTGGATTGGATTTTAGAACATTCAAGTAAGTAAAATGCCTGAAATATTTTTTATGTGTTTAGTAGAATGCCTAGAGCACGTAGATACTAAGTTAAAATAGCATATGCACCTTACATATTGCCTGAGGACTTTGCACATCATGTGTTAGACGTCTGGAGGGTTGCATGACATCCTAAAAGGTAAGTAGTGGGAATAATAGGCCATAATAGACCTCAGTGTATTGTGTTAATAGGGTTAGGATTATTTAAATTGAATTTATTTACCTTGTCTTCTATACTTACTATTATTTCTATTTCAGAATGCCACCAGAAAAGAAAGGTCCCGTGTACACTGTGCAAGATGTTATTGCTACCATCCAAAATGGAGAGAGTGACTTTGAGATGGAATCAGATGACACTGATGTAAGTGATGAAGAGGCAGATGAAGATGCCAGTGAAGTGGACAAAGAAAATCAACAGCCCACTGACTGTGCACATAGTGTTGATATCAAGACAACTGAAGAAAGCCTACCACACAAACAGACCATATCCCGTGACTTTGTCAGTCCCAATACAGATTTTTCTGGTCCAGACATCACTGATGCTGCTATTTATCTCCAGACACCACTGGAGTACTTCCAGAGGTTTGTCTCAGAAGACATGGTTATGGCTCTGACCAAAAACATGAATGAGTACAGCTTTCAAAAGACTGGAATATATTTAAACATCAATGCAAAGGAAATTGAGCAGATGATTAGCATGTACTTGAAGATGGGCCTAGTTCAAATGCCTGAAGATCGAATGTATTGGAGGCAGACACACGATAAACCCCTGTTTCTGATGAGATGTCACGCAACAGATTTCAATCTCTGTTGACATAATTACATTTTACAAACAACTTGACAGTGTCAGAGAGAGAAAAGAAAGATAAACTCTGGAAACTCAAACCATGGCTTGATTCATTTAGATGGAAATGCTTGCAGGTGGTACCAGAAGAACACAACTCTGTGGATGAGATGATGATTCCTTTCAAGGGATAATTCAGCTCCATCAAGCAATATATCAGAGGCAAGCCCCACCCATGGGGTTTAAACTGTGGGTAAGAGCTGTAATAACTGGTATGCTCTGTGACTTTCATGTGTACCAAGGCAGTGTTGACGGCATACGAGCCAAATCTGAACTTGGACTGTCAGGTGATGTTGTGATGAAGCTTGCTTCCATACTCCCAAAAGGTCAGAACTACAAGATTTTCACAGAAGACTACTTCACCTCTGTACCTCTGGTAGCTAAGCATCTTGATTGTGGAATTAATTATGTAGGAACAGCCAGGCAAGTACGCTTACCCAACTGTAACGTTGAAGATGAGAAGAATTTGAAGAAAAAGAGGAGAGGAAGCTTTGATATTGGTGGAAGGGAACCACAACATCTGTGCTGTCAAATGGTATGACAACAGGGCAGTCACGCTTATGTCAACCTTTGCAGGTCCAGAGCCAAAACCTACATTGAAATTGACAGGCCTTACATTGTGGGTGTCTACAATAAATATATGGGAGGTGTGGATTTGTTGGACTCATTTGCAGCCAAATATAAGTTCCCTATGAAAGCATGCCGCTGGTAAATGTACATCTTCTGGCATACCATTATCCCTGCCGTGATCAATGCCTGGCTCCTCTACAAACGGGACTGCAAAACTCTCAGCATTCCTAAAAAGGAGATTCTGAACAGGAGACATTTTCAGGCAGAACTAGCATCCTCTCTAATATTAATGAATGTAGCTCCCAACAAAACTAAGAGAGGGCGACCATCATCAAGCAGTGAGAGCCCAGTAACATCAAGGAGCCCTTTAAATGCACAAAATAAACCATTTTCAGGTGATGGGAGTCCACCAAATGTGATTTCAGCCAAAAGATCATCTTCTCATCCCCCACCAGATGTGCGACATGATTGCACATTTCCCAGTGAAAACCACGCGAGGACGCTGCAGACACTGTGATAAAATATATACCAGCACACTGTGCAGCAAGTGGAATGTACGTCTTTGGGACTATCACTGCAAATGGACACTGTCATGAATGATTTACATTCTAATCCTGTTTTTCTAAATTATTATTATTAATAAATCATAAAAAAATGCAAATTTGTGCAGTTATTATTCATAACATATAGTTTTATGGGAAAACATGAGCAGTCAAAACATGCAATTACATCTTTAGGTGTTTATATCTGTTTATAGAGTGTGAGTGCAAAATTTAGAAGTTCTGCTCCCAACCAGGCCCAACGTTGCAATATTACAACAAATTCCTAAAAACTAACTAAAACAAAAAAAAAAAAAAAACTCTTCAATTTCTGCATCAGAGGCATCCTACAACAACATCTGAAAGATAAAAAAAAAAGAAATACAATTTTTTTTTCTTTATTTGGGTTTCACAGGGTTAAGTGTTCTTTCTGAAACTGAATAGGTTAAGTCCGGTGATTTTCTAGTTTCGTTGATTTCTTTAAATAAATTTGTCCATTAGAGTGTGCAGTTCTAGGAAAGCACAGACATAAAGTAAAATATGGGGTCTGCATGAAATGCGATGCTAATAAATCCCTATAGTACTATTCACACTTTATGTTTCTGTGTATTCCGACTCCATTTAGTTATTTTCGAACCCAGCATGCTGCATTTTCTTGTGTGTCTAGGGGATTTTTTCTGTAGGTATTGACCACCAAGTGAACATCAAATAAAATGTTTAAAACCAGTATGGGTTTTGAAGGAAAAATGTTCTGTTTTCTATAATGTATCGTCATTGACAGAATAAATTAAATTTTCACTTCCCCTCATCTATTAAATGTAGACAGAGATTTAGTTTTGGCTGATGCAGAATACTTTAACTATATACCATCCATTTTCCAGGAACCTGATGATTTTTTTAATTTTATTTCAGAATCTTCATATTTAAAGTATCTGTTAGGGATCATGCACACGACCGTATGCCCTCCGAGACATGTCCCGAAGCGGCATACATCCTGCGCACGGAACGCACAGCATCATAGGTTACTATGATGCTGTGCGCATCGGGCCGCCTGCGGGACTATTGTCCCGCACTCATAATATCATATGAGTGAGGGACAATAGTGGAGCGGGCGGCCTGATGCGAACAGCATCATAGTAACCTATGATGCTGTGCGCTCTCGTGCGCACGATGTATGCCGCTCCGGAACATATGGCCAGCTCACGGACCGTATGTCTCGGAGGGCATACGGTCGTGTGCATGAGCCCTTATGTAGAGGAAACCTAGTGGCCCATAAAAATACAGATCGGAACTTCCATTATTCTAAGGCACATTGTAAACACTTATTTGACGGGATGCTATTGGCAACCTCCAGCTTTCCCCCAGTGCGCTAGTTTACATAAAAACCCTCCAAGTGCCTTGTGATCCCCTGCAGTCATATTGCATCCATTTAAAATCATTCACTTCTGGATGCAGGGAAGTGTTATTTTTATACTATTTCTTACTGGGTGAGGGCAGCCAAGAAAAAGCCGGGGAACCTTTATCAAAATTAGTGCAATAAAATAAAAATAAAATGGGTTCCCATAAGTGAAATTGATGAAAAATAACCTTAAATGAGATTGGTTTGCAGCAATAATAATTTTGATAAATTGTGATTTTACCTGCATTCAGGCGGATAGAAGAAGTGCTGATGTGCACAGATCACCATATCAGGTTCCAAACCTGGAACATATGAGATCACTCTTATACGGTACACACTACATCTTGGACTTTTATGGTTTGTAAACACAGGGATTTTTCGGGGCGTGCTGTTTTTATTTATTTTTTTACTTTTTTTATTTTTTTAAACAGAATCCTATATTATATGACCCTTACAATGCCGCCACTCCATCTTTTTCTTGGATTTTATATGGCTTGTAAAAAATGCTTTCTTTTCAGGTGCTATTTTTTAAGGGCAGGGGGCATTTCTTAGTTAGGCCTCATGCACACGACCGTTGTGTGCATCCGTGGCCGTTGTCCTGTTTTCCGTTTCAATGGGTCCGTGGAAAAATCGGAAAATGCACCGTTTTGCAGCCGCATCCGTGATCCGTGTTTCCTGTCCGTCAAAAAAATAAGACCTGTCCTATTTTTTGGACGGACAACGGTTCACGGACCCATTCAAGTCAATGGCTCCGTGAAAGAACACGGATGCACACAAGATTGGCATCCGCGTCCGTGATCCGTGGCCGTAGGTTACTTTCATACAGACGGATCCGAAGATCCGTCTGCATAAAAGCTTTTTCAGAGATGAGTTTTCACTTCGTGAAAACTCATATCCGACAGTATATTCTAACACAGAGGCGTTCCCATAGTGATGGGGACGCTTCTAGTAAGAATATACTACGAACTGTGTACATGACTGCCCCCTGCTGCCTGGCAGCACCCGATCTATTACAGGGGGCTGTGATTCGCACAATTAACCCCTCAGGTGCTGCACCTGAGGGGTTAATTGTGCATATCATAGCCCCCTATAAGAGATCAGGGGCTGCCAGGCAGCAGGGGGCAGACTCCCCTCCCTCCCCAGTTTGAATATCATTGGTGGCCAGTGTGTGCCCCCCCCCCCTATTGTAATATCATTGGTGGCCAGTGTGCGGCCTCCCCTGGCCCCCCCTCCCTCTATTGTAATATCATTGGTGGCCAGTGTGCGGCCCCCCCTCTATTGTATTAATATCATTGGTGGCCAGTGTGCGGCCTCCCCCCCCCCCCCCGATCATTGGTGGCAGCGGAGATTCCGATCGGAGTCCCAGTTTAATCGCTCTGGGGCTCCGATCGGTAACCATGGCAACCAGGACGCTACTGCAGGCCTGGTTGCCATGGTTACTTAGCAATATTACAATATTAGAAGCATCATACTTACCTGCTGCACTGTCTGTGACCGGCCGGGAGATCCTCCTACTGGTGAGTGACAGGTCTGTGCGGCGCATTGCTTAATGATCTGTCACTTACCAGTAGGAGGAGCTCCCGGCCGGTCAGACAGCGCAGCAGGTAAGTATGATGCTTCTAATATTGTAATATTGCTAAATAACCATGGCAACCAGGCCTGCGGTAGCGTCCTGGTTGCCATGGTTACCGATCGGAGCCCCAGAGCGATTAAACTGGGACTCCGATCGGAATCTCCGCTGCCACCAATGATCGGGAGGGGGGGGGGGAGGCCGCACACTGGCCACCAATGAAATTTGAAATTGCACCATATTGTGTCAACGTCAAACGGATCCGTCCCCATTGACTTGCATTGTAATTCAGGAAGGATCCATTTGGCTCTGCATGGCCAGGCGGACACCAGAACTTTTTTTTCATGTCCGTGGATCCTCCAAAAATCAAGGAAGACCCACGGACGAAAAAACGGTCACGGATCACGGACCAACGGAACCCCGTTTTGCGGACCGTGAAAAAATACGGTCGTGTGCATGAGTCCTTATACTACTTTTTTTCACGCATTTCATTTTTCCTATAGACAAGTCAGTGATAAAATATCTGAAAAAAATGCCACATCCGTAACTTGCTGTGATTTAAAAAGAAAGGGACAAAATGCAAGGAAACTGTCAAAACACTACAGAAAAAGCAGCATTGTAGGGCACTTTGTCATTTACTATCAGCCAGAATGAAACATCTGGCCGTGGCACTTCAGGGCGAGCATTATAACAGTAGGGGGCAAAATAAGTATTAGGGGCACTGTAGGGGCATTTTAAATCCAGGGGACATTATAGGCGTTCTTATTAGTACTGGGGGCTCTATCGAAGTGACTTATAGATCCACCTTATTTCTACTAAGAGCACTATGGGTGGCCTTATTACTACTGAGGGGTCTGTAGAGAGCTTTATTACCACTGGGGGAACAATAGGGGGAGGCCTTATTTCTACTGGGGACTCTGTGAGGACATTATTATCACTGTAGGGGGCAGTATTACTAATGAGAGCATTCTAGAAGGGAATTACTATTGGTGGGACTATGAGGAGCACTATTAGGGTCCATTCACATGTCCGTGGTGTGTTGCGGATCCGCAACACACCCGCCCGGCACCCCCTATAGAAATGCCTATTCTTGTCCGCAGCTGCGGACAAGAATAGGACATGTTCTATCTTTTGCAGAGCTGCGGACCGGAAGATCGGTGCCGCGCTCCGCAAATGCGGATAGCACACTGTGTGCTGTCCGCATCCATTCCGTCCCCATAGAGAATGAATAGGTCCGCACCCGTTCCGCAAAATTGCGGAACGGATGCGGACCCATTTGCGGACTTGTGAATGGAGCCTTACTATGTGGGAACTCATTTTCCCACATTTTGGGGTATTGGGGAGCACAGTGAGCAGCAGGATAACTCTGTTGGGACTTGAGATTGGGGGATGATGCTAGAAAAGTGAGAACCTAAGATGTCTGTGTCACACTCTGCAGAGACAAGACGCGGCTGAAAGAAGTTATACGGACCAAATAGAGAAGATGATAACAGAGGAGATCTGCTTCAGAGGAGACTTCACCTGGGAGGCCCTGGATGTGAGAAGTATGTGCTGCTGTATAGCAAATACAGTAAAATGCGGTTTGCGGAGGGAGGGTCGACTTGGGCCATATTCATTGGGGCTTGGGCCCCGGATCTTTTGAAACCCTAGTAACGCACACACCAGTCTTGATAGATCAGGGACATAGTGTGAAACCACCCTTATGGGGGTGGGAAAGTATCATCCAATTCCGCTATGAGGTTCTCTTTAGCAGGTTGCAGTATTTTCCCATTTTGCAGATGTCTCCTTTGCCAATCCAGGTCAGGTTTTAGATGATAAAACTTTTTCTCTATCCATTGAGATGCAGGCTAGAAAAGCTGTATAACGATGCATCAGTTTGCAATGGCAGCACTTTTTTGTAAGTTTCAGCAGCTGTACATGTAGATCTGTCTAGTGGAACAGTAAGAATGCCGCATTACATAAAGGTCTGAGAAATTTGTCACATCACACTCTTGGTGTCACAGAAAAAATCCTTTTGAAACAGCAGTGTGTCATCCGGTGGACCTCCACAGCTGCTATTAGTACAAGTCACAACTGCATCTGTACAACACTTGTGGCCCTAAAGAACTACATCTATTTTATGTCAACAGTCTGCAGTCTGCAGGACCACGTGTCGGGCCTTGGCATATTTGTCAATTTTTTTACTGCCCACAGTTGGTCTGCGGATCCGGTTTACTTTCACTTCTTACCTCGGATCAATGCAGCTAAAAGATAAATAAGTTGTTTTATCATTGTATCTATCTATCTATCTATCTATCCCTCGGTCGGTCGATCTATCTATCTATCGATTCATCTATCGATCTGTCTATCTAAGGCTATTTTCACACTAGCGTTTTTGCTGGATCCGGCAGGGTTCAGCAAAAACGTTTCCATCACTGATAATACAACCATCTGTATCCGTTATGAACGGATCCGGTTGTATTATCTTTAACATACCCAAGATGGATCCGTCATGAACTCCATTGAAAGTCAATGGGGGACGGATCCATTTTCTATTGTGTCAGATTGTGTCCGGTATGGGAACGCAACCAAACAGAATGGAATGCATTTTGGAGCATTCCGTTCTGTTCAGTTTCGTTTTGTCCCCATTGACAATGAATAGAGACAAAACAGAAGGATTTTTTTCCAATACTGGAAAATAGAAACGCTAGTGTGAAAGTAGCCTAATATCTATCTATCTGCGTATCTGCCTCTGTCTGTCTATCGCTTTGTCTATCTAATATCTATCTATCTATCTCTTGGTAATGTATCTATCTATCTCTGTCTATCTATCATCTATCTATATCATATATATCTATCTATCTATCTATCTATCTATCTATCTATCTATCTATCTATCTATCTACCTATCTATCTATCTATCTATCTCTCTATCTGTTAATCATCTGTCTATTATCTATCTATCTATCTATCTATCTATCTATCATCTATCTATCTATCTATCTATCTATCTATCTATCTCATATCTATCTCATATCTATCTATCTATCTCTCTGTAATGTATCTATCTATCTCTGTCTATCGATCTATCTATCTATCTATCTCATATCTATCTATCTATCTATCTCATATCTATCTATCTATCTATCTATCTCATATCTATCTATCTATCTATCTATCTATCTATCTATCTATCTATCTATCTCATATCTATCTATCTATCTATCTATCTCATATCTATCTATCTATCTATCTATCTATCTATCTATCTATCTATCTATCTCATATCTATCTATCTCATATCTATCTATCTAATATCTATCTATCTATCTCATATCTATCTATCTATCTATCTATCTATCTATCTATCTATCTATCTATCTCATATCTATCTATCTCATATCTATCTATCTATCTATCTATCTATCTATCTATCTCATATCTATCTATCTCATATCTATCTATCTCATATCTATCTATCTCATATCTATCATCTATCTCATATCTATCTATCTATCTATCTATCTATCTAATATCTATCTATCTATCTCATATCTATCTATCTATCTATCTATCTATCTATCTATCTCATATCTATCTATCTATCTATCTCATATCTATCTATCTATCTATCTATCTATCTATCTATCTATCTATCTATCTCATATCTATCTATCTATCTCATATCTATCTATCTATCTATCTATCTATCTATCTATCTATCTATCTATCTATCTCATATCTATCTATCTCATATCTATCTATCTATCTATCTATCTATCTATCTATCTCATATCTATCTATCTCATATCTATCTATCTCATATCTATCTATCTCATATCTATCATCTATCTCATATCTATCTATCTATCTATCTATCTCATATCTATCTATCTCATATCTATCTATCTATCTCATATCTATCTATCTATCTATCTATCTATCTATCTATCTATCTATCTATCTATCTATCTATCTATCTATCTCACTTTGTATATATAGCACTAACTGGTGACTGCTTTTTGCACTAGTTGCAAATTCTCACTGAATGGTTAAATCTTTTAGATTGAGCATTTTACACTATGATGTATGTGTTTCATTAGTTGGGGTACAGGTATACCTATAATAAATGTGTTTTATCAAATGATATATGCATTTCTTCCTGCAATGTATGTGTTTCACTGGAAAAGGTACGTGTTCATCAAGTATGAATAATGTCCTTAACTGCACCACATCATATTACTTGGCGGGTGTCTGCTCAGCATTACACATCCATTCCCTTGTGACCATGAAGACAGAAGCCTGCAAAGACACACATATCAGGCGCTGTCACTAGTTGGGTGATGCCGTGCATGTGTTCATAGGTTTCAGCAGAGGGAAATGAATGTAAATAGGACTGGCAAAGATACAGTAATTTAGGAAAACGCTGTATTGCATTAATAAGTATGACTTTTTTTAAACTCATCACAGACAGGAGAGATGATGACAACAGAAGACCTTATTAACTGGAAAGCATTTAAATTAGAGTCCGCTGTATTTTATCACTTCCATGATCCAAGTGGCACAATATTTTTTGGAATATTTTGGCTAATAGGTGAACAGACCTGTCCATGTAATATGTTGCCATTACCCAGGGCGACATATTTAGAAGACGGCTGCACTTTAAAGAGGTTCTCCAGTAAAAATGTCACTTCACTAAGTGCCAGCAGCCAGCCCCACTAAGCTAATGAGTAAAGAATATATACTTACTTGCTCCCCCCACTCCAGTCCTCCATGATGCCTCCAGTATCTCCACGTTCTGGTCCACGCAGTGTTTATTTCCGGTACAGACGGTCATGGGTCATGGTCACATTTGCTGCAGACAATTTTTCTGGTGTCAGGAATTACATCTGATTTTTTACAGTGGATTATTTAAAGGGGTTCTCTGAGAGTTAAGAAAATGAAAATACTTAAATATTTCTTTATTATAAATATATTCCCAAATACCTGTCATCAGTTATAATGGCTTGTTTTGTCTGGGGAGCAATCATTAGGAGAAATAAAATGGCTGCCGTGCTATTAGTACGCACAAAACCTGTCCTAATCACACAGAAGTACAAGTTAATTAAGAACACTGAGCTAAAGAGCTGCCTCATCCTCCTCTCTGCTCTACTTGTCAGGGATTATGATCCTGAATACAGCTGATAAGAACTTCAGCTGAATCTCTGTAGGAATGGAGTTTATGAGGAAACATGAAGTACAGAGAGGACAGACAGGACAGACTGTGGTAATGTGTGCCTGTGGCAATGGAAACAGTATACAAGTGATGCTGCTCATTAGCATCACCCCCACGTCCTCTCTGTACTTCATGTCACCTTGTGAACTAATTTCCAAGGATTCCAAGCGAACCAGCTCAGACCGAACTGAGTTTGGTCCAACTCTGCTATTTTTCAGTCTTCAGCCGAACCTGATTCTTTCCGGGTTAGTTTCGGATGAATCCACTAAAACTGTGCTGGGCTGTGAGAGAGGGTGGTTTTGTGTGACGGTGTCTACCAGGAAAACGATCTTAGGGAGTCAAGGACAGTAAAAACAATGTGAACTTTACGTGGCTGGTGTCTATGTTTTGCGGATCCACAGTTTGGGGTCTGCAAAACGGACATGGCTGTCACGTTGTGCAGTATAAGGGAGCAGAGCAACAGAAAAAAAAACTCTGATAATGTAAACTCAACCTTACATGTATATATATACACAATACACGCACATACACACACAAGTCATTCTTATTGCACAGTATATGCAAATTGCAGATATACAGTCATGTAACATATGTACACACATAAATACATGCCCATTACAAATACTATATAGATACACACTTTATATACTGTGACACATTGAGAGGTTTGGTCTGGGAAAACAGGTATTCTCCTCCCAGCATGTGCTGCTGGGCTGATTTACAGCCAGGTAAGGTCAAATACCAGACTGGATTTTAAGTGCCGGGCTGGGTGTTGGCAGCACCTGGCTGTCCTTAAATAGGCAGCTGGGCTCAGAAGCAAGGTCTCTGTGTTGGGATCTGGGAGCCTTGTGTCTGGATGAAGGCTTGCTACCTGTTTAGCATGAAAACAGGTTGGTGCTGCTAGGACTCTTTGAGGCAGAATTGCCGCATAGTGTGAATTACCACCAACACCGCAAGGTGACTTTTTGCTTGTTTATGACTGCTTGTTTTGTCATTTGCCTAAAGTGTGAATAAAACACTGAACTGTTTGATCCAAAGAACTTGTTGTTGCCTCTATACTGCATCTGCTAATCCTGTCTACCAGAGCGAAACTCCACAATTGGTGGAGGATGCGGGTAAGAGCAGTGAGGCTGGCGTAAACGCCGATATTTTTGGTTTCTGCATTTTTCAGGCACGGTGGTATGTTGTACATTAAACCAGCTGCATTATAACCAGTGCCCCACGAAAAAATTGAAGGTGTTGTGAAGGGCCTCATGGAGGCTAATCTGCAGCAGCGAGAGACAAACCTGCATCAACACGAGGTTAATAAGCAGCAGCAGGAGACTAACCAGTTGCTGCTACAACACGTGATCACTTTGCAGACAGCAGGAGCAACCCCGAGCATCCACGATGCCCGGAAAGCAGTCCGTGCCATGATTCCTAAGATGACCCCCGCAGCCGACATCGAAACCTACCTGGCGATGTACGAGAAAGTGGCCATCAGGGAAAAGCTACCCTGTGACCAGTGGGCTGAGGTCGTCGATCTGTTTCTGGTATCCTATTCCCAGCGGGTGTATTTAGACTTGCCGGACGATCAAGCGGCCGACTACCAGATAGTCAAGGGTGAGATTCTGGCAAGCTTGGGGGTGAATGTGTTGGTCCGGGCCCAGCGGATGCATCAGTGGGGGTTCAATTTGGCTGAGCCTGCAAGACCCCAGTATTATAACTTACTTCACCTCTTGCAAAAATGGCTACAGTCTGACGTGCTGATTCCCACTGCTATGCTGGATTGTCTGTTAGCTAATATGTTCTGGAGGGCTTTGCCATATCCTCTCCAGCACTGGATCAGTCAGGTGTCTCCTGGCAATGCCCTTGAGATGGTGGTCCTGGTGGAATGCTATGAAGCTACCAGGAATCTAAAGGAGGGTTCTGATGGGAGGGGGGTCGACAAACCCTGGAAATCTCCACCCCAGGCCCGGAGATTTGAGCAGATAAAACCCGCCTGGGATGTACCCACAGCGGACATGGCACCGATAGTCTGCTGGCGGTGTCAGGAGCCTGGCCATGTAAGGGCTGACTGTCCCCATCAGGTTGAGCCCATGGACACTAACTATGGCTACCATCAGTCGCTATATGCCAGGAGGCTGTGTGCAACAGGTACCCCAGAGTCTCTAGATCACTTGTGCCAGGTGGACGTGGAAGACACTGGGCAAAGGCTCTGCTGGAGTCAGGGAGTCTGGTGACCCTAGTAAGGGCTACCCTTGTGCGGTCCACTGAGTATACTGGCCGGAAGGTCGGGGTGATGTGCATCCACAGACACTTAAAAGACTACCCCACCGCGCTGGTGTCTCTAACAACAGTGGCCGGTAGATGGACCCACGAGGTGGCTGTAGTCATTAATCTACATTATGAACTCATAATAGGAAGAGACTTCCTGGGCTTCCCGGCACTGTGGCCTGCTGTGAGAGTGACTGATACCAATGAGACAGGGGTAACCCTAGCAGAGTGGCCCGGCTCAGGAAGGAAACCATAACCCTGGGAGCCTGATACCGAAGGGCCAGTGGTAGGGGTGACCGCTACTTATTGGAAGAGGGGGAGAAAACCCTGCTAAGTGTGATGGTGTGAGATGTGGAGGACTTGCCGCCGGGGCCTGAATTGGCAGACCTCAATATTTCCGGGGATAAATTTGGTACCACCCAACGTTGGGACCCAAACCTATCCCACGCCTGGGAAAATGTGTTAATAGTAGATGGTGAACCACAACAACCTGGGGCAGAGTCAGTGTTTCCCTGTTTTGTGGTTCATCAGGATATGTTGTATCGGGTAAACCAACTACGGGGTGAGACTATTGAACAGTTGGTGGTCCCCAAGGCTTATCGCAAGCTTGTGTTTGATCTAGCACATCAACACAT
This sequence comes from Bufo bufo, assembly GCF_905171765.1. NCBI lineage: Eukaryota > Metazoa > Chordata > Amphibia > Anura > Bufonidae > Bufo > Bufo bufo. Next base: position 583,428,156 of record NC_053390.1, read on the forward strand.
TCTCGGGGGTCAACTGGGGCTGCAGAAAACTCAGGATCCTATTCTAGAGCGGTTTTACTGGCCCTGCATATTCAAAGAAGTGGAAGAGTTTTGTAATTCTTGCCCGATCTACCAGATAACTAGCCCCCAGCCACATTTCCGTAGTCCCCTATTATCTTTCCCGATTATCGAAGTACCGTTTAACCGAATAGCTATGGACCTCATAGGCCCAGTACCGAAGTCCTCCATAGGGCCTCAACACATCTTAGTCATTCTAGACTACTTTTTTTAGCCCCTATATCCTTCACTGAGATATTTGTGGGGGTGTGAGTTTTGCAGAGCTGGTACATATTCATACGAGATTCCAGACTCCAACTCGCACCACCAGCCTAATTTTTGAATTTGGTGGAGAACCAATTTTTATTCAGTCTTTAATAAAATGTTTTTAAACTTACTTTATTCAGGCAGTTAATAGTATCATTCTAGACTATGCCACTCGGTACCCGGAGACGGTGCCACTGCGACATACCTCGTCCAAACTAATAGCTATGGAGTTAATGGAGATGTTTTCCCGAGTGGGACTACCTAAAGAGGTTCTGACTGACCAAGGGACCCCTTTTATGTCCAAGGTGATGAGGGAACTCTGTAAGTTGCTGCACATAAAACAACTATGGACATCCGTTTACCATCCGCAAACAGACGGTCTGGTAGAACGGTTTAACCAAACATAAAAAAATATGTTGAAAATGGTAGTGTCTAAAGATGGGAAGGACTGGGACCTCTTTCTGCCCTATCTCATGTTCGCAGTGCGAAAGGTACCCCAGGCCTCTACTGGGTTCTCGACCTTTGAACTGCTACATGGCAGACATCCTCACAGTCTGTTGGACGTGGCCAAAGAGGTGTGGGAACAACAACCCACTCCACATTAAAGTGTCATTGAGTACGTTACCCAGATGCAAGATCGGATTGAGACAGTGTTGCCTCTTGTTAGGGAGCATATGGAGGCAGCTAAGGGAGCCCAGAGTGGGGTCTATAATTGGCAGGCTCGGGTCCGATCTTTAACCCTGGTGAACAGGTTTTGGTTATGGTGCCGACCGTGGACAGTAAGTTCCTGGTTAGGTGGCAGGCGCCCTATGAGGTACTCGAGAAAATTGGAGATGCAAACTTCAAGATACACCAGCCAGAGCGGCAAAAGCCAGAGCAGGTTTACCATGTGAATTTACTCAAACTGTGGAAAGATACGGAAACCTGTACAGAAGACAGCCCGTGGCCGGGTTTTCTAGGAGAAGAGGTACCGGACCCTCTGTCTGATGCAAGAGAGGCTGCTGCCACACTAAAAATTGCTGACAGCCTCTCCTCTAAACAGACTCAGGAGGCCAGGGAGTTCGTTAGTCGGAACATGGACATGTTCTCGGACCTCCGTGGACGCACTTCCATAATCCAACATGACATTGTCACTGAGTCAGGCAAAAGTTCAATTAAAACCATACCGGGTACCTGAGGCTCGGCGAGAAGCCATATCGGAGGAGGTGCAGCTAATGTTGCAGCTAGAAGTCATTGAGAAGTCAAAAAGTGAGTGGGCCAGTCCTATAGTATTGATACCCAAGCTGGATGGGAAGTTGTTGTTTTGTAACGACTTTTGAAAACATAACGAGGTTTCCAAGTTCGATGCGTATCCCATGCCCCGGGTGGATGAGCTCATGGAGAGGTTAGGACAAGCCGTGTATTTTTCTATTTTAAACCTCACGAAAGGGTACTGGCAGGTGCTTTTAACAGAGGCTGCCAAAGAGAATACTACCTTCATCACGCCTGAGGGGCTGTATCAATATAAGGTCTTACCCTTTGGCCGGCATGGCACCACTGCCACTTTTCAGCGACTAATGGACATTGTACTTCGTCCACATCATCGGTACGCTTCGGCTTACCTGGACGATATTGTCATCCACAATACCGACTGGGAAAATCACCTACCCAAAGTGCAGGCTGTAGTGGACTCCCTTCGGAAAGCTGGCCTAAACGCTAACCCATAAAAATGTGCGATAGGGTTAGAAGAGACTAAGTACCTGGGGTATGAAAAAATACATGAAAAAGCAGCACACATGGGTCCCCATGACTACTCTGAAATGCACCAGCCATGCCGTGACCGCAGATCCTCAGCAGTCACCAAGAGAGTAGAAAATAGAAGGCGACAGCAGCATCTCTGGTATCTTCATTATTGATGAGACTTCAATGAACGTGTACACGAAAAAAACAAAAGCAACGTTTTGGCTACATAGTAGCCTTTATCAAGCATAGTGACATATAAATATACCATCTCTAATATAGTGCATAGTCAGGCAACACAACACCCACTTATTTAAACTGACCAGTCTAAAGTAGGCTATAATCAAGTACAAATTTAAATATCCTTATGTGTAATAAAAATACATGTGTTACCATGTTGGGGGTGGTATTCACGACGGCATGTCCATCAATCACCTGGATTCCACAGTCGTGTTTCCCAATTTCAACTGCGCATGCCCGCGGTGATTGCCCAGATCCCAACTGACGCAAAGTATCGCATCATCTGCCAAGACCACATGATGGTCACATGATACCCTAACTCTGCCGCATTATGCTAATACGTACAAATAAGGAGCGTCCTCATTGTCATAGTTACCAACGCTCTCCCAAAAAGAAATGATACCGATGTCTTATATCGCACGTGCACTTTTATCAAACCATGTGTGGCGTGCTGGGATGTATCCCACATCATGTTACCTCACCATATGCATTATACTGTATAGTCACATTATTAGGGAGTATTGCACTGGCATATCTATAAGTTAGAGTGGACTACCCCCATAATAGGAAGTCCAAAGTTTTTATAAACAAGATCTCCTACCCCATGGTCAATAAATACTGGAATCCAGGTGCCTCGATCACTCCACCATGTTCCGCCCTCCATCTATATAAAAAAGAGAAAAGAAAAAAAAAGGGGTGATATATTAAAATTATATGTAAAATTTAAAAAAGGTACATACTCTAACTGAATTGGACCTAAATATATATAATATCTACAACCACCAGCTTACCTCCATTAATCTATGCCACTCACATTGAACTCAATATTAAGTCCATGAGGCTACAGTGATTTCAAGGTAAAGATCCATTTGAGTTCTTTCTTCCTAAGGATCTGCTCTTTATTCCCACCTCTTCTCAATGTGCCCACCGAATCTATCACTCTGAATCTCAGTTGGTTGAAAGAGTGGCCACACTCCACAAAATGTTTAGCCACCGGTTTCTCCAGCATCTTTTTCCTAATTGTGCTTTTATGTTTGTTTATTCTTTCTCTAATTTCCATGGTGGTCTTCCCCACGTAAATCAGACTACTAGGGCATTGTATCATGTAGATCACATCCCTAGGTCTACAGGTATAAAATCATTTGATGTGATATGTTTTACCACTGTAAGGATGGACAAATGTGTCTTCTTTCACCATATTGTTACAACTGCAGCATCCTAAACAGGGGAAATTGCCTATCTTTCTCGGGGCCAAGTATCTCTGTCTATCTTCACACACACCTCCTATATCGGATTTAACCAGTCTTGTATGCCATCAGTGGTGGATTGCTAAATTCACAAACACTTGGTAAACCCTTATGTAGAATGTGCCATTCCTTTCTCAAAATGTCGGCAATGTCACCACTGTGACTGCCAAACGTAGACACAAAAGGGATTCTCTGAATCCCTTTATCCACTGTAGAATTGTAAAGTGTGGTCTCCCTATTAACCACCATGATTCTTTTACTAGTCTCTCGTAACAATTTGCGTGGATATGCAGCATACGGGTAGGTTACCCGACACTGCTAGATTATATGTGTATTTCCCCTTTAAACCAGTTAGGCCTGTTGCAAGCAATTCTTGTTCCTGTCAGCAGAGGGAGCTCCCAGTTGAGTATAAATAGGCTAGGGCCTAGCCTAGGAAGGAAGTTCAGAAGTTTCTAGAGTCAGTGCTGGGAGAGACAGAGGCAAGTCCAGAAAAGCAAGAGGTACTAAAGATAACAGAGGAGGTACTTGATCATTATAAAACCAAGGATATAAGCCAGAGCTAGGGCATTGGGCCTTGGAGAAGAGTTTCTATGTTCCAGGATCAGTCAGGAATAGAGTGCAAGCCGCCTGTACTACAAATCCTGTGTCTAACACTCTGAATGTCACCTTGCTATATATATTGCCTGCATCAAATGTACTGCAACCAACTGTCTGCAAAGGAACTGCGCTTCCATCTATGTCCATGCATGATGACTACTAAAGTTTGAGTACTGTTTTAACATCATGTGGTTCCTCAGTTATTCCTGCTATCAGCAAACGGCGTGCCACCGTTTAATTGGCACTGGCGTCACGAACATTACTTATCATCACCTGCCCTTGCAGAGAGTCAGCTGTCTCAGGTTAGTGTCACAATTGCACTACAACACCCAGGAACATTTCTACACCTAACTTGAGTACGCTGCACCTCTCTTTTGGCGTCACGAACAGGATACGCACGCTTTCTAGTGCAAGAAGCTTGAACTTTGTGCCTTATACAGTTGCCCTGTGACCAAAGTGACATATTGCCTGTTTTATTAAAGTGGACTTTGTGGACAGAAAAACATACCCAAAGTGTGCCTAAAACCTCCAAAAAGCGCTGTGCAGTGTTGCGCTATCAAGAGGAAAGAAATCGCCACACCGGAGTGTGGTTTTATGGACTTTTTATCATCCTGCTTGCTGTCAGTGAATAGACAGCGTTTCTTGCTAAAAGATGGCCACCGGCCGCCTGGAGTAAAGTTTCCCGCGCTGCTGAGGACCTTCGTGGGCGGATCCCTTCAAAGACACAGAGAATCCCGCCCCTCTTCATTATCGCACCGCCGCGGCCCGGTTTCTTCTACGTCATCGCGTACTCAGGACGTCCGGAATCTCTCGAGAGTTGGCCTGCGCAAGCCCGGCGATACCGGTAAGAACTTGTAACCGGAGGGAAGGGGATTGTTCCGGCCCCTTTAGTCACCAGCGGCCACATCGCAATAAGCTAACATGTCAGAACCGGGAGTTCCCGAGCAGCCGGCCCCGGGAGAGCTTGCGGCTCCTAATCATTCTATAGCCCCCAGCATGATGCCCTTTACCATGCCTTACTATTTCGGGGCCCCATGGTTTCCCCGCTATAAAGGAGAGACCCATACCCTAAGAGACTTTAAAGAAAAGTTGCTGGCATTATTCAAACTGTACCCCATAAATGCCGATCAGCAAATGGAAATCCTGCTAGCGCAACTGGAGGGAGCTGCCCGCAGGGAGGTATTATCCTGGCCTGCTACTGAGCGAGTACTCTAGAGCAGATATTCACCCGCCTCAGGGCCACTTTTGAAACTAGGACTGCCTCAGAGATAAAGATGCACTTCTTTGGCAAGAAACAGAAGTCCGGTGAGTCCCTCCGTGACTATGCCCTATCACTTCAGGAGGCTTTAGGGGCTGTAATTCAGATAGATCCCAAAGAGGCTGATAACCAGGACCAGACCCTGAGGGAACAATTTATCAACGGGGTGTCTAGTGAGCAAATAAGGACCCAATTAAAGATGCTGTCCGCCCAGCACCCTAACAGTGCCTTTCTGGACTTTAAAGAACTGGCTATAAAAATTCTGGGGTCAGCAGTATCTACGGAGTTGAGCACCCCACCTGAGTCATCAGCCTGCAGGGTGAAACCGCTTATCTCTAACCAAGCTCAGGCCGGTCAAGCTGTTCAAGTGTCAGCTACCGATACTATTGCAATGCTGACAGAGCAAGTAAATCACCTCACTAAAAGTCTAGAGAAAGTGTGCAGAAAAATAGAGGAATGGGAAAAACCCATAATGACAGAAGAAGAATTCCTGTCACCTCCTAGGCCGTTCCCACCTCCATACCAAGAGACTCACCCCAGGGATCCTGGGAGGTGTAATAGAGGTCGCAAGAGGCCCGTGTGTACATACTGCAAAAAGCTGGGACACACAGAATCCACGTGCTGGCAGTTAAACGGGCAACCCCTGAGGCTGAGGACCACCCCTCGGGAGGTAGAACACTAGGTCCAAAAGATCCAAATTGGATGCCACGGTATGTAGGATCCCATCCTAAAATCAATATAGAGATCAATGGGGTCCCCTTTGAAGCCCTATTAGATACTGGGTCCCAGGTCACTACCATTCAGCTGCCTGCTTTTGAAAAGTTCTGGGACACCGACCAATAGATCCAGCCGCCTGAATCCTGGGTAGAGATTATCGCCAGCAATGGCAAACCAGTAAAGATTCACGGATACTGGGAACCCACCCTGCAGGTGGGAGAAGTAACCTTACCGCAACAGGGCGTGATAGTAGTACAGGCCGGCGACAGAGGAGGACACCCTGTCATCCTAGGCACCAATGTCTTCAAAAACTGTTATTCAGAAATACTTGCCGTATTACATCAGACTTTGCCCACTGCTTCCTCTGCATCCAAGAGGGTAATTCAAAAGACTATTACTGTGTTAAGTGCCCAGCAGAGGTTTGCTAATGGGAAAGGAGAAATTTGTACTGCCAGGATTAGTGATATTAAGCCTGTGACTTTGCCTCCTAATTCTCAAACTCTTTTATGGTGTCGTGCTGTCCTGGGAGTCCAAGGCCGAGATTATCCAGCCCTGGTGGAACCAATCCAGATGGAGGATTACCCTTATGTGAGAGCTGCCAAGTGCCTGGTGAACGTCTCCCAAGGTAAAGTACCTGTCCGTCTGATTAACCTGAGTGATCATCCTGTGGCGCTTACTAAGCATTGCCGTGTTGCCCAGCTCTCTCAGGTGTCCTTCCAAGACATCATTCGTCTTCCAGTGACAGAAAAGCCGCCAGCTGCAGGCAGTGGACGCCCGTCAGTGACCCAGCCACAAGTGCCCTGGTGGGAAGAGCTCCATGTAGGGGACGAGACTACCCCCCAACATCAACAAGAAGGGATCCTACAGCTTGTCAAAGAGCACCACCAGGCCTTCAGTAAGCATGCTACTGATTATGGAGAGGTTAGTGCCATACAACACACCATACCTACTGGCTCTCATCCTCCTATCAAGGAGAGATACAGACCCTTACCGCCTACTTCATATCAGACTGTAAAGGAAATGATCCAAGAGATGAAAGACTCTAATGTAATCCGGGACAGTCGTAGCCCGTGGGCGGCACCCCTGGTCCTTGTAAAGAAGAAGGATGGTGGTATCCGTTTCTGTGTGGATTATAGGAAAATTAATCAAATAACCCACAAAGATGCATACCCACTGCCCCGCATTGAGGAATCACTAACTGCTCTGGGCTCCTCTGCCTATTTCTCCACATTGGACTTGACCAGTGGCTACTGGCAAGTACCCATGGCCCCTGCAGATAGGGAAAAGACTGCTTTCACCACTCCCATGGGCCTGTTCGAATTCAATTGTATGCCGTTCGGGTTATGTAATGCCCCAGGAACTTTCCAGAGACTAATGGAGCGGTGTTTGGGTCACAAAAGCTTCGAAACAGTGCTGCTGTATCTAGATGACGTCATTGTGTACTCAAAAACATATGAAGACCATCTGAAACATTTAGCAGAAGTATTTGAAATCCTTATCAAATATGGCTTGAAGGTAAAGCCATCCAAGTGTCACCTGCTCAAACCTGCAGTAAGATACCTGGGGCATGTAGTAAGCGGAGAGGGAGTGCAACCTGACCCTGATAAATTAGCAGCTGTCCGTAATTGGCCGGTTCCTACTACCGTCAAAGAGGTGAGGAGTTTCCTTGGTTTTGCCGGCTACTATAGACGTTTTATCCCCCATTTTGCTCAAATAGCTGATCCTATCCAGGAACTCTTGAGGGGGCAACCCAAGAAAAGTCCTAGAACTCCTGTGCCCATTGAGTGGAATGAGGAAAGAGAGATAGCGTTCCAATTGCTAAAAAAGAAACTGACCGAGCCTCCTGTGTTAGGTTATCCAGATTATAGCAAGCCTTTCCATCTTTATACCGATGCTAGCAAGCGAGGCCTGGGAGCTGTGTTAGCCCAAATCCAAGAGGGAAAAGAGAGAGTGATAGCATATGCAAGCCGCTCCATGAAAGGAGCTGAGAAAAATGACCAGAATTATAGTTCCTTCAAACTAGAGTTCCTGGCATTAGTGTGGGCAGTGACGGAAAAATTCAAAGATTATCTAGCCGCCACCCCGTTCATTGCATTCACTGACAATAACCCTCTGGCACATCTAAATACAGCCTAATTAGGGGCCTTGGAGCAGAGATGGGCCTCTCGCCTCGCCAACTATGATTTCTCTGTAAAATATCGTGCTGGACGTACTAATGATAATGCTGATGCTTTATCCAGGTTTCCCACAGAGACAGCTCCTGATGATGTGCGAGATGCTTGGGAAGATGTAGAGATGCCGGCCTTCTATAACAAATTTGCTCAACAGGATCAGGCTCGAGCTACCAATGACAGAGCTGCAGTTCCTTCACCCTCCAGTAGGCCTGAACCTAAAGAAGAAAGGTGGGTGAAACTACAGTCTGAAAGTAGAGTGCTGGGTGAGTTGTTGGACTTCATTACTAGTGGCAAAGCCCCTGAGAGAATTCGGCGTAAGAGTGCAGATCCTGAGCTCATCAAACTGTGGAGACAGCGCCATCAACTCTTCATACAAAAGGGCCTATTGCTACGGAGAAGCCTAGACCCAGTGTCCAACGAGAGAGTGCACCAGATTCTCATACCCCGACGAGATGCAGGTATGGTGTTGGAGATGTACCACAATCAATCCGGTCACTTTGGGGTCCAAAAGACTGAGGCTACTATCCGCCAGCGGTTTTACTGGGTGGGCATGAGAGAAGACATGGAGAAGTGGTGTCGGGAGTGTGTAGCCTGTGCCTTAAAACGAAGTGAGCACCATGATCAGAGGGCACCACTGAGACCCATTGTAAGTACTCGTCCTCTTGAACTTGTCGCCATCGACCATGTGAAACTGGAGCCTAGTCGCTCAGGGTATGCTTATGCCATGACTATTATTGATCATTTCACTAAGTTTGTTGTAGCGGTGCCTGTGAGAGACCAGACAGCCAAGACTACCGCCAAACTGTTCTGGAAGCACTTCCTCCTGCCCTACGGATGTCCAGAAAAGATCCTCACCGATCAAGGACCTGCTTTTGAGTCCCATCTGTTCCATGAACTGTGCCGCTTACACAACTGTAAGAAGATCCGGACAACGGCCTACCATCCTCAAGGTAATGGATTATGTGAAAAAATGAATCAGACCTTGATAGAGATGCTGAGGGCCGTGCCTCCTGAAACCAGAGGAGATTGGCCTAATCTGTTGCCACAGCTCATGTTCACATACAATCATACCATACATTGTTCCACCGGGTATACCCCTTTTTACTTGATGTTTGGGCGCCAAGGGACATTGCCTGCTGATCATTCATTGGACATACACGTACCTGATTGCATTACCCCATTACCTAACACCGACTGGGTTGCTGAACATCAAAGGCGATTGAATACAGCCAAAGCCATTGTTCAGGAACGTATGGACTATGCTAGGGACCGACAGCAGAGAGACTATGATCAAGCAGCCCATGCAGAACCCTTGACAATAGGGGCCGTGGTATGGTTAAAGAATAACCGCCGTACCAGTAAACTGGACAGTAAATGGGAGCGAAGTCCCTATGTTGTCACTGCAATCCCAAATGTTGGAACTCACACTTATGAGATCACCCGGGAAGGCAAGGGATCCCAAATTGTACACCGAAACCGGTTAAGATCTGCCTGACACCAGAACCCAGTGCCGAGAGTTCTGGATCTGAATATCCTGTGTCAGAGTCAGCAATACAGCCCGAGGATCCTATGCAGGCTGTCAGTAATCTAAGATATGACGCTGATCCCATGCATTGGCTTCTGACACCGTGGCTGAACTTGTTGGTGCCCGCTCCAGCACCTACTGTATCTTCACCTCCAGAAGAGCCGGTTCAAGATGCCCCGGATCCAGTTCCCCCTGTAGTGGATATTGTTGTTCCTGTTGTTCCTGACCAAGGTCTCACTGATGGAGACCCTCCTGTTGTTCCTCTCTCTTCTACCTCGTTGCTAGGGGAAGAGGAGACCCCTGTATTGAGAAGGTCCACCCGGATGACCAGGGGACGTCCGCCAGTCCGTTTAGGAGACTTTGACTATGCTGGTGGTGTCTCCTCTCGAGCAGTTGCTACTGGTAATACTTTACTTGACATTTGTGCGCAAGAATGGACTCCTCCACGTGAGCCCTTGCCTGTGATACACCCACAGGATACTCCTGGGTAGTTCCGTTATTATACTGCCACCAAAGAAAATGGACTAACCTGGTTCACCCTAAGTCCGCTGTGCCAGGTCAGCGGCCGTGCCTAAGAAGCAAGAAGACGCCCCTTTTCCTTACGTCATTTGTTCATGAAGTTACCAATGTTATGTTTTCTGTGTGAAATAATTATTTATTATATTTATAATGTAATGATTATGTTATGTACCATGTCATGCCGGTTCAGGAAGGTGTGTGTGAGTACGAGGCCTTACTCACGTTAAAGTCTGGGGGTGTGCAGCATACGGGTAGGTTACCCGACACTGCTAGATTATATGTGTATTTCCCCTTTAAACCAGTTAGGCCTGTTGCAAGCAATTCTTGTTCCTGTCAGCAGAGGGAGCTCCCAGTTGAGTATAAATAGGCTAGGGCCTAGCCTAGGAAGGAAGTTCAGAAGTTTCTAGAGTCAGTGCTGGGAGAGACAGAGGAAAGTCCAGAAAAGCAAGAGGTACTAAAGATAACAGAGGAGGTACTTGATCATTATAAAACCAAGGATATAAGCCAGAGCTAGGGCATTGGGCCTTGGAGAAGAGTTTCTATGTTCCAGGATCAGTCAGGAATAGAGTGCAAGCCGCCTGTACTACAAATCCTGTATCTAACACTCTGAATGTCACCTTGCTATATATATTGCCTGCATCAAATGTACTGCAACCAACTGTCTGCAAAGGAACTGCGCTTCCATCTATGTCCATGCATGATGACTACTAAAGTTTGAGTACTGTTTTAACATCACGTGGTTCCTCAGTTATTCCTGCTATCAGCAAATGGCGTGCCACCGTTTAATTGGCACTGGCGTCACGAACATTACTTATCATCACCTGCCCTTGCAGAGAGTCAGCTGTCTCAGGTTAGTGTCACAATTGCACTACAACACCCAGGAACATTTCTACACCTAACTTGAGTACGCTGCAGATATCCCCTACCAGAAAATGTATTGCACATCTCTTCCACTCTATCATGAAAATTTTCATCATCCGATACTACTCTTCTGACCCGTAATGGTTGACTCCATGGGAGTGAGTCCAACATACGCCGAGGGTGACTGCGCTCATATCTCAATAGGTTGTTTCTGTATGTTGGTTTTTTATATAAATCTGTCTTAACAATCCCATCTTCAATATACACCCTTACATCAAGGAATTGTAATTCACATTCAGAAATCGTTATGTTGAATTGTAAACCTGGAACCCCCATATTCAAATGCTGATGGAATTTATTCAGTTCCTCCACAGTTCCACTCCAAATCATGAAAATGTCATTGATGTAGCGCCACCAGCACAGGTTCTCCAAATTGATGCTCGCCAATTTGGCAAGCATCAGGAGAGAGTCCTATGCCAGTGAGCGCCCCATCAGCAACCCTCAAGCCATATTCATGTTCAATAGATGTTGTCAGGAATTGAACCAGGAAACTTCTGCATCCCAGGCAGTAGCCTTGCTCACTGAGCTACTGGCTACTCAGGACAGCTTTGCTCCTGAACCTAGTTTCAATCTCTGCTCATTTAGCCTAATCAGCCACACCTTGGAACCTCCTTTATAAACCAGACCTTGTCACTTCCTCCTTGCTAGATTATTGTGCTTCCTGCCTCATTCTAGCTCTTGAGCACTATACTGAACTGCTGTGTTTACTTGTGTACTGAGTTTGGATTGTTACCTGACCACGCTTCTGCCTTATCCTGAACTGCTATGTTTACTTGTGTACCGAATTGGATTGTTACCTGACCACGCTTCTGCCTTATCCTGAACTGCTGTGTTTACTTGTGTACCGAATTTGGATTGTTACCTGACCACGCTTCTGCCTCATCCAACTGCTGTGTTTACCTGGTACCAACCCAGACTGTTATTCAACATTGCTTGCTTCCGCTACACCAGTGCTCCAGATTGTCTCAGCCATTGGACTCCTTACCTTACCTTCCAGGCCTGGACGATTCCTCATTTCAGTTGAGCAATTGTGACATCACTCTTACAGAATAATCCGGCCCTAAAATATGGAGTCCGCTATGACAACCTTGAGGAAACAAGTTTCTGAACAGCAGGAATTTGGTACCACCTGTCAAGAAAATTTTTCACAGTTACAAGGCTTAGTACAAAATCAACAAAGAGAAATAATTGAATTGCAAAGACAACTTTTGGATGTGCGTGGCTCAGTCGGGGATACACGCATGCCATTACCATCAAAGTTCAATGGAGATCGACATCATTATCGGGGGTTCCTTAATCAATGCCGCATATATTTTCAAATGCAGCCAGCTCCTTTTACCAGTGACAAGAAAAAAATATTGTTCATCATCAATCTGTTGACTGACGAAGCTCTTGTATGGGCTTCACCGTACGTGGAAACAAATAGTGATCTTTTGAACAAATTGAATAGCTTCGTCTCTGCTATGATTCAAGTCTTTGATGACCCTAACCGTTGTTCCATAGCTGAAGCCAAATTGCGCAACCTACGATAAGGGAAACGTTCAGTTGCTGAATACACTGCAGAATTCCGCCCCTGGGTAGCTGATACTACTTGGAATCTAGCAGCCCAGAAAAGCCAGTTTCGGCGAGGACTTTCAGAACAAATAAAAGATGAGCTTGCTAGGGTGGAAGCCTGTGATGATTTGGAGGACTTTATTCAGTTGTGTATCCGAGTTGATCAGAGACTTTCTGAAAGAAGAAGGGAAAAACTCTGGGCATTGGGAAATAGACCTACCTATTCTTTTAGTCAATCAACTCAGCAAAACACTGAGTCCATATCTGAACCAATGCAGATTGATGCTTTAGGAAATCTCTAACTACAGCAGAAAAAGAGAGACGGTTTACAGAAAATCCTTGTCTTTACTGTGGGGAGTCAGGGCATTATGCTAAAAAATACCCAAATAAGGTTCGCAGAACAATTGCTGTCACGGAAGTAAAAGAACATATTAAACCAGAAACATCATATCTTTTGCACTCAAAAATAAATTCTATTTCTCCTTTAGCTCCGGGTGATGTCAAGATAACAGCTCCTGAGTCTCCTTTTATTGTGCCAATCCACTGATTGCTTCCCCAAAGTTTCCAGTAATTTTGGGTATCCCTTGGCTAGCTACTCGTAACCCATCTGTTGATTGGGAAACACATTGTATACAGTTACCATCTGAATTTTGCCAGCTAAATTGCCTGCATAAACCCACCTCTTCATTGCCTGAGGGCACATTAATCTCTGAACTGTCTGCTAAAGAATGATTAACTTCACAATACAGAGAAGTTCAGGATGTCTGTAATAAGAAAAATGCAGATAAACTACCCCCATATCGTCCATATGATTGTCCAATAGAACTGTCACCTTTAGCTGAAATACCCTTTGATAGTATCTACTCTCTTTCTGAACCAGAACTAAAGGCCTTAATGGAATATCTGGATGAGGATTTAAAGAAAGGCTTTATCCGGCCATCTACTTCTCCAGCTGGAGCACCTTTTTTCTTTGTTGAAAAAAAAGATTCCACCTTGCATCCCTGCATTGACCATAAAAGACTTAATAATGTCACTGTAAAAAAAACTGTATCCTCTTCCTTTAATTCCAGAACTACTTGAAAGGCTTCGTACTGCTAAAATATTTACTAAACTTGATCTCAGAGGAGCATATAACCTTGTCCGAATTCGTCCAGGAGATGAATGGAAGACTGCCTTTAGAACGCAGTATGGACATTTTGAGTATTTTGTCATGCCTTTTGGACTTTGTGACGCCCAAGCCACTTTCCAACACTTTATCAATGATGTTTTCAGGGATATGCTGGATCAATTTGTAATTGTGTAATTGGATGATATCTTAATCTTTTCAGAAAACTTGGAACATCACAAACACGTCTGCAATGTTCTGCAAAGGCTTTGAGAACACTGTTTATACATCAAACTTGAGAAATGTGAATTTGAGCAGACAACTATTCCATTTCTTGGATACATTATTTTCCCGGAAGGTCTGAGGATGGATCCTAGAAAGATCAAGGCTGTAGTGGAGTGGCCAATTCCAAGAAATGAAAAGGATGTTTATTGGTTTTGCCAACTTCTACAGAAAATTCATCCTAAATTTTTCCAAGATCATTGCACCAATTACACAACTCACTAAGAAGGCAGTACATTTTGCTTGGACATCAGAGACTCAGCATGCTTTCACTAAATTAAAGACTCTCTTCACATCTGCACTGATATTAATTCACCCAAACCCAGAGCTACCATTTAGGGTCCATTCAAACGTCCGCAATTTCGTTCCGCATTTTGCGTAATGGAATTGCGGACCCATTCATTTCTATGGGGCAGCACGATGTGCTGCCCGAATCCGGAATTGTGGATCCGCACTTCCGGGTCTGCAATTCAGATCCCGAAAAAAATACAAACCGGATTCCAAAAAAGTTGGGACACTATACAAATCTTGAATAAAAACTGAATGCAATGATGTGGAGGTGCCAACTTCTAATATTTTATTCAGAATAGAACATAAATCACGGAACAAAAGTCTAAACTGAGAAAATTTACCATTTTAAGGGAAAAATATGTTGAATCAGAATTTCATGGTGTCAACAAATCCCCAAAAAGTTGGGACAAGGCCATTTTCACCACTGTGTGGCATCTCCCCTTCTTCTTACAACACTCAACAGACGTCTGGGGACCGAGGAGACCAGTTTCTCAAGTTTAGAAATAGGAATGCTCTCCCATTCTTGTCTAATACAGGCCTCTAACTGTTCAATCGTCTTGGGCCTTCTTTGTTGCACCTTCCTCTTTATGATGCGCCAAATGTTCTCTATAGGTGAAAGATCTGGACTGCAGACTGGCCATTTCAGTACCCGGATCCTTCTCCTACGCAGCCATGATGTTGTGATTGATGCAGAATGTGGTCTGGCATTATCTTGTTGAAAAATGCAGGGTCTTCCCTGAAAGAGATGATGTCTGGATGGGAGCATATGTTGTTCTAGAACCTGAATATATTTTTCTGCATTGATGGTGCCTTTCCAGACATGCAAGCTGCCCATGCCACACGCACTCATGCAACCCCATACCATCAGAGATGCAGGCTTCTGAACTGAGCGTTGATAACAACTTGGGTTGTCCTTGTCCTCTTTGGTCCGGATGACATGGCGTCCCAGATTACCAAAAAGAACTTTGAATCGTGACTCGTCTGACCACAGAACAGTCTTCCATTTTGCCACACTCCATTTTAAATGATCTCTGGCCCAGTGAAAACGCCTGAGCTTGTGGATCTTGCTTAGAAATGGCTTCTTCTTTGCACTGTAGAGTTTCAGCTGGCAACGGCGGATGGCACGGTGGATTGTGTTCACTGACAATGGTTTCTGGAAGTATTCCTGAGCCCATTCTGTGATTTCCTTTACAGTAGCATTCCTGTTTGTGGTGCAGTGTCGTTTAAGGGCCCGGAGATCACGGGCATCCAGTATGGTTTTACGGCCTTGACCCTTACGCACAGAGATTGTTCCAGATTCTCTGAATCTTCGGATGATGTTATGCACAGTTGATGATGATAGATGCAAAGTCTTTGCAATTTTTCGCTGGGTAACACCTTTCTGATATTGCTCCACTATCTTTCTGCGCAACATTGTGGGAATTGGTGATCCTCTACCCATCTTGGCTTCTGAGAGACACTGCCACTCTGAGAAGCTCTTTTTATACCCAATCATGTTGCCAATTGACCTAATTAGTGTTAATTGGTCTTCCAGCTCTTCGTTATGCTCAAATTTACTTTTTCCAGCCTCTTATTGCTACTTGTCCCAACTTTTTGGGGATTTGTTGACACCGTGAAAATTGGAATCAACATATTTTTCCTTTAAAATGATACATTTACTCGGATTAAACGTTTGATCTGTCATCTACGTTCTATTACAAATAAAATATTGACATTTGCCATCTCCACATCATTGCATTCAGTTTTTATTCACAATTTGTTTAGTGTCCCAACTTTTTGGAATCCGGTTTGTAGAACATGTCCTATTCTTGTCCGCAATTGCGGACAAGAATAGGCATTTTCTATTAAGTGCCGGCGATGTACGGTCCGTGGATCCGCAAAACACACACGGACGTGTGAATGGACCCTTACTGATGAGGTTGATGCATCTGATTCTGCAATAGGAGCAGTCCTGTCACAGCGGTCTGGAGATAAGATGTTGTTGCATCCTTGTGCCTATTTTTCTCGCCAAATGTACTCATCTGAGAATTATTCCTTCGTCATCCTACAAGGAATGTCAATCTCTGTTTCAAAGATGGTTACTGGATGCAACTGGATGATCAATTATATGTACCAGAAACAGCTCGACTTGATGTTCTAAAACTAATCAATGATTCTAAGCTGACTGGACATTTGGGCATTAAAAAGACTCAAGAACTTCTATCCCGTTCTTTTTGGTGGCCAAGTTATAAGAAGGATGTCAAAAGATATGTTTCCTCATGCTTTATTTGTGCTCACAATAAGACTCCACGCTCTTCTCCTTTAGGTTTGTTATAGCCACTTCCTGTTCCTTCTTGCCCTTAAAACTCAGTCTCAATGGATTTTGTGATCGATCTAACTCCTTCTAAGGGAATGAACACCATCCTGGTTGTCGTAGACCGTCTTACAAAGATGGCCCATTTTATTTCTACTAATGGAATACCCACTGCAAACAAACTGCTTAACTTATGGTTCGGGAAGTATTTAGATTACATGGGATCCCTGACAATGTGGTATTGGATCAAGGTGTACAATTCACTTTTTTAAATTCTGGAAAAGCTTTTGCTCTGCCTTGGGGATAGGAATAAATTTGTCTTAAGCCTTTCATCCTCAATCTAATGGACAAACTGAAAGAACTAATCAAACTCTTGAACAATACCTCGATGCTTCATAACTTATCTGCAAGATTATTGGATAGACTATGTCCCCACGGCTGAGTTTGCATACAATAACTCTGAGCATAGCTCAACTTCTCATAGTAATTTTTATGCTAATACAAGCCTTCATCCAGTTTTCATTCCAGATTTACCAATCACAACTACTCTTCCCACGGTAACCGAACGCTTGACAACATTACAGAAGAATCAAGAAAAAATTGTTGAAAATTTGCACGATGCTCAAAGATGATTCAAACAAGCTGCAGATAAACATCGGAAATCAACGCCTGTTTTTCATATAGGAGACAAATTATGGCTTTCCACAAAGAATCTAAAGTTGAAAGTACCTTCTCCAAAATTGGGCCAGAAATATATTGGACCATTTCAAATTTCTGCTCAAATTAATATAGTCACCTTTCAATTAAAACTCAGAGTCTATAAAGGTACATCCTGTTTTTCATTGTTCTCTCTTGAAACCATTTATTGAAAATACTTTTCCAGGCTGCCATTTTCCTCCTCCACCACCAGCAGAAGTGCATGGTGAAGAAGAATTTATAGTTGAAAAGATCTTAGACTCCAGAATTCATCGGAATAAGCTACAGTATTTAATCAAGTGGGAGGGCTATGGCTCAGAAGAAAATTCTTGGGAACCAGAAGATAATGTTCATGCTCCTAGACTCACCAAAGAATTTCATCAGCAATATCCTGATAAACCAGTCTCTAGGGTGCCCAGAAGTCATTCTGGAAGATAGCCTTGCTCACCGGCTACTCAGGACAGCTCCGCTCCTGAACCTAGTGAATAGTTTCCTAGTCTTGGACAATCTCTGCTCGTTTAGCCTAATCAGCCACACTTTGAAACTTCCTATATAAACCAGACCTTGTCACTTCCTCCTTGCAGATTATTGTGCTTCCTGCCTCTATCTAGTTCTTGAGCCTTATCCTGACCTGCTGTGTTTACTTGTGTATCGAATTTGGATTGTTACCTGACCACGCTTCTGCCTTATTCAACTGCTGTGTTTACCTGATATCAACCCGGACTGTTATTCGACACTGCTTGCTTCCACTACACCAGTGCTCCAGATTGTCTCAGCCATTGGACTTCTTACCTACCTTCCAGGCCTGGATGATTCCCCATTTAAAGGGAGCAATTGTGACATCAAGAGATGTATACAGTGACACTACATCGAAACTAACAAGGAAAAAGTGGGTAGGTAGATTAACCTCACGTAATTTAATGAGGAAATTCCCAGTATCTCTGATATAGGAGAGAGCTTTGACCCCATGGACCAGAAGCAATTTGTCCAAGAACACTGCAATAATACTGAATATAGACCCCCTGCCAGACACAATCGGTCTGCCAGGCGGGTCCTCCAAACTCTTGTGTATTTTCGGAAGTATATATAGCAATGGGATAATGGGGCACTGTACCTTAAGGTATTCACTTAGATCATTATCGATGAGTCCCTTATCAAAGGCGCAGTGGCGTCGCCAGGGGGGCCAGAGGGGGCCACGGCCCCCCCTACATCACGCTGTGCCCCCCCATGTGCCCCCCAACTGAGCGGCTGAAGCCGGGCACAGGGAGATCAGCGCTTCCATTGCGCTCATCTCCATAGTCATCTTCCTGTGCTGCGGCGGGGCAGAGGAGGGAGAGGCGTGTCCCTTCCCCTTCCTCTGATAGGCTGCAGGCACTAGGCCGGCAGCCTATCAGAGCCTGGCGCAGGCGGCGCGATGACGTCACAGCGCCGCGATGACGTCACAGCGCCGCCTGAGCCATACAGCACGGGATACAGGCCGGAAGAGGCCTGCATCGCATCGCTGACATGGAGGTAAGTAAAAGTGTTTTTCTTTTTTTTACAATAGTTTTACAGGCACATTAAGGGGGTTCTTGTTACTAGCACATTGGGGGGGGCTCATTACTGGAACATGATGGGGGGTTTATTACTGGCACATGATGGGGGGCTTATTACTGGCACATGATGGGGGGATTATTACTGGCACATGATGGGGAGATTATTACTGGCACATGATGGGGGGCTTATTACTGGCACATGATGGGGGCTTATTACTGGCACATGATGGGGGCTTATTACTGGCACATGATGGGGGCTTATTACTGTCACATGATGGAGGGGCTTATTAATGGCACATGATGGGGGGGCTTATTACTACCACATGATGGGGGCTTATTACTGGCACATGATGGAGGGCTTATTACTGGCACATGATGGGGGCATATTACTGGCACATGATGGGGGGCTTAATACTGGCACATGATGGGGGGGCTTATTACTGGCACATGATGGGGGCTTATTACTGGCACATGATGGTAGGCTTATTACTGGCACATGATGGGGGGCTTATTACTGGCACATGATGGGGGGCTTATTTGATGGGAGGCTTATTACTGGCACATGATGGGGGGCTTATTACTGGCACATGATGGGGGGCTTATTACTGGCACATGATGGGGGGCTTATTACTGGCACATGATGGGGGGCTTATTACTGGCACATGATGGGGGGCTTATTACTGGCACATGATGGGGGCACTTATGACTGGCAAATTATTGGTGGGCACTATAGGGGCATCTACTGAGGCCACAAAGAAGGGGTATTTTATATGGGGGCTCTGTACAGTAGCATTTTATACTGGGACACATTATGGTGGGTACTATGGGGAAGGGGGAAGAGGAGTACTATGGAGTCATCTACGGGGGGGCACTAAGAAGGGGTATTTTATACTTGCAAATTATGGGGGACACTGAGGGCATCTACTGGTGCATGATATATGGGGCATTTTATACTGGTACATTATGGAGGGCACTAGGAGGAAGGGGGGAGAGGAGCACTATGGGGGCATTTACTGGGTGCACTATATAGGGTTTTTTTATACTGGCACATTATGGCGACATTAGCTCAACTGGAGGCATTACAAGGGGGTATTTTCACATTATAAGGAGAATTATTTCTACTGGGGGGGCATTATGATGGGCTTTATTACTCCCCCATGGTATGACCCCCTAGTAGAGCACCAGCCTCTCCCTGCTCCGCTATCCCTCTGCCCTTTCTCCAAATCCTTATTATGAAATATTTCTCATTAGGATAAAACACAACATCAGCTCCGCCGAGCACCCGGCCAAAGTGTTGAAGTGGTGTCCGAGATCCCCAAGGGCCAAGCCAAGTAACTATAAGTTTTCATGTGAAATATGTTTGTTATACACATATAGCATACACTGTGCCACACAATGTACAGTATAACTCTACACTGTGCCCCACAATATACAGTATACCTCTACACTGTGCCCCACAATATACAGTATACCTCTACACTGTGCCCCACTATATACAGTAAACCTCTACACTGTGCCCCACAATATGCAGTATACCTCTACACTGTGGAGTCTGTTCTATAAGCACCCTTGTTTTGTGGCGGCGGACAGAAAATAATCTTACGCTCCAGTAACTCGCCCGCTGGCCATTGGTACTGCCCATATGGCACAGGTAGGTTAGCGTTAGGTCCCGTGCCAGTTGAGATACCTTGACGGGGTGTGCGGGCTCCGGTATGTCCTTAATATAAGGATATATTGGCTAAAGTCTCATTTTAACATCAGTGCGAGGGTTTAGTCAGATTTGGTTGATTGCATCCACCACAGTAGTGCACCTATTCTTGTAAATGTTTTTTGCAAATGAGATTTAGAACTGTTAAATGTAAGGTTATGCACAGCAGAATGGAAATTATATTTCTTGAAATTAGTTTATACATACACACATTAATATCATAAGAAACAGTGTCTTATTATGTGCAAGCATCCAAATATTATAAATGAGGGCAGGTTCACATCAGCGTTATGAATTCATAAGACGGAATTCAAAACGGAAACCTTTAAAGGCATTCCATTTTGATATGTCATAATAGAGGTCTATGGACAAGCATAACGGGTCGACAGGACTTTCTTTTCTTTCCTGTGTAATGGAAACCAGACAGATCCATTATGCTTGCCCATAGATTTCTATTATGATGGATCAAAACAGAATGTCTCTAAAGCTACATGCACACGACAGTGAAAAACGGACATGTGATGTACATTTTTTTAACGACCATCACACGTCTGTTTTAAGACCAATGGTAGTCTATGGGTTTATTCACACAGCAGTTTTTTTAACTGTCAGTGAAAAACAGACATAAAAAAATAGAACATTTTCTATCTTGTCCGTTTTTCACTGACAGACATACAATTGAATGGGTCCATTTTTAACGTCCGTCTCTCAGAAAGGCATCAGTGAAATAAACGTGTATTAAAAATGTCCTTTTTTAACTGACTTTTTATTTCACTGTTGTGTGCATGTAGCTTAAAGGTTTCAGTTTTGAATTCCGTCTTACGAATTCTGGTATTTTCCGTTATAAACACATTATAACAGAAAGAAATAGCGGAATTCATGACGGTTATGTGAACCTGCCCATAAAAGGGCAAGAATGCCTGCCCATATTTATACATGCACAAAGTGGGGAAAATTGGCTTCTACCTCACAGTTTTTTTTTTTTGCCTTCCTCTGGATGAACTTGCATGATGACAGGCCGAATTGGATGGACAAATGTCTTTTTTCGGCCTTATGTACTATGTTACTATGTTACAAGTTTAAATTGTCAGAAGAAATAGTGTCTTGTTCTAAATTTTGTTCCCTTTTATTTGGGAGCAGCAGCAGTACAGTGTGGATATGGAAAGGATAATTTGTGTAGGGTTAATAGTTGTAGCAGTAGCAGCACAGCAGGGAACAGACAAGGCAGCAAGTAGATGTGTGTGTGGCTGTTTTGGGGTATTAGTCGTAGTAGTGGCAACTACTAATGCAATTCTATGAGAGACCACAATTGTAATATTGTATTTGTTTGGGTTGTATTTCTCCACTCCTCCCACTAGAAGCTTCTAGTTGAGCTAGAAACTGTGTATAAGGAGAGAAGTCAGAGTCTCTAGTGTTCTGCAGTTAGGGATCAGTGCTTAGAAGAGACTCATGCCAATCTTCACAGGTGACCAGAAGAAGACGCTGAGATGGGGATGCTGAGCCACAGACCATTGGCCTCTAGCCTTTGGCCAGGGTACCAGCCTTCTAAGAGAGAGAGGAACAGCTAGCTCGGGCCTTTCCTCAGCATCAAACCCTTCTTCTGCTCGAGAGGAGACTTTAGAAGCTAGCCCAGTGCCTTGCCTGTATTGTTTTGCACTTGAGTTCCTCCAGCAAAGAAAAACACTGTTTTACTGCAGACCCTGACTCTCTAGACTTATTTCCCTTTGGGGTGCACCACTCCTTACCATCCATTCTGGAGAGCAGCAACACGTGGTGACACCTCAACGGTGTCTGTGGGACCCAGTGTAGAGTTAGGGCAAACTCAAACCCGGGCACTACATGGGTATGTGCCAGTGAAAGGCGAGACAAATGTGACAATTTTAAACAATTAAAAAAATGGACAGCTTGGTAGAAGTATGAATATCATACATAAAGGTTCAAAAGGTGGAGGGCACTCAAATGGCTGGGTATACAGGTAAACAATGGATATCAGATGCAAATGTGGTGTGTATAAAAGAGTTTTTATTATTTGTATAAAATATATATATTGTATATATATATATATATATATATATATATATATATATATAGCTCCACTGGGACTTGCAATATCAGTGATGACTTGGCCACAAATAGGATAAAATCATATATAGTTGGATATACTGTATATCTCTCTCTATATTATGAATTACCTGCTCATACAGGTGATCAGTCTGTATAGAGGTATTAATAAAACATATTCATGTGCACAGTAGATAAAATAGGAATAATCGCATAATAAGCAGATTATAAAAAAATCAAATTGCATTAAGACAGATAATTAAAATCGAAATATAAAATCGCATAAAAGCTGTTAGTGATATTGATATTTGCGATCTTGCACTTGTGTCCCGAATAAATATTAACAGCCGTATGGATAGAGGAACAGTCTTACCCCATTAATTGTGGGTCTCAGAGTGCGGCTGTGGGCAGGTTCTGTATATACAATACCCTAGTCTGTGTGGGCGATGATCCGGTCCTAGATGGTGTTGGTGCTCACGTGGTTCGTTGCTCCCTCGGCGTCTCTCTCCGCTGCGGCGTCCTGTATTCCTGGCTTCTCCTGCTGCATCCCACGTGGTAGAGGATAACGTCCCACATGACCGGAAGAGTAACTATGTTACTGCAGTCAGCTGGTTGATTACGTCAGAGATTTGTGTCGGCTCTGTAGATATCAGCTAGCAATTTTCCTTTATATAAAAGTTTTCAGCTTATTGCATTATCATAAGTCCATTTAAGTCCATATACTGTCTGTCCTATACCAAACGCGTTTCGGTGCACTCTTGCACCTTCATCAGTGGTGGACAGTATTACTGATCTCCTTCCTATTTATAGCGGAGGGATCATTAAAATAACTGAGACACTGGTAAGATGTGGAGCGGATCCTATTGGTACCTTACCAGCCTTGTGAAGTATGGGAATTCTTTATAGATAACCCATATACTGGGTAATAAATAGTGGAATGGCATGCAATAATCTATTGATACATTATTATTGTTAAAACAATGATTAAAAGATAATAATCATGAAGATAAAAGATCATGAAGATAAAAAATGGTGATAAGATTACAGTCAACAGATAGGATAATAATCGATAATAAAATCGGCAATAAAATCGGCCATCCGATTATAATAATCGATAAAATCTTTGGAACTTTCTATTTGTATATATATTCGTATTGTCGATTGGAGTGCTGGTTGGGATGATATGTGTGTGTGGGGAGGGGGGCCCAACGGGGAGAGACTGTCGAGGTGCTGATAGACAGCCAGACCTCGACAGACCGTCCCCGAGGGGCACACCTCCCTATAAAAACCCCAAAAGTTCTAGTTCTGCATTCAGACCAGCATGGGTAATGGTCTCAAATTTAAAGATCTTACGGGATTCAGCCCTGGACATATTCGATATATGATTACCCCCTCTCCAGGATTTCTGAACTTTCTCCAATGCTAGGTAAATTAGGCCAGAAGGGTCCTTATTGTGATGTGTTTTAAAATGATGAGACACTGTGTGGTTCTCATAGCCCTTTTTTAGGTTGCCAATATGCTCAACTATCCTTTTTTTGAAGAGTCTCTTGGTGCGGCCTACGTACGGTCTATGGCACGGACATTCCAAGATGTAAATAACGTCTGTAGAGTTGCAGGACAAGCTATTCTTAATTGTATGGCTGAAAGAATTTTGTCTTGACTGGACCAGTGCGTTTTTTTTTGGGAAGTGTGTTAGTTTGCAGTTGTTGCAACTTCCACATCTATAGAAGCCTTTTAGGTTAAGTCAGTTCAATTTGATGCTTCTCTGTTTTTTTTTTATTGTGGGGGCAATCTTCAAACCTAAATTAGGTGCTCTAGTGTAAGAAATTAAAGGGTTATTCGACAGTGAAGGGCCTATGATCTTATCCCTTTGCAGGTGATGCCAATGTTTACGTATTAGTGCGTCGATTTTCTTATATTGGCCATGAAAGGGAAGGATTATCCGTATCTTATCCCCCAGTTCTCCCTGCTTCTTTTTATTGTCAAAGAAAGATTTTCTTTCCATATTTCTTACTTTGACTAGGGCCGAATCTAGGGTTTCTACTGGATACTGTTTATTTAAAAATTGTTCTTTTAGTGTTATTGCTTCCTTTTCAAAAATCCTCATTTAGGGTGCAATTCCTTTTCAGCCTTCTGAACTGGCTCGTTGGAATATTCACTAACCAACGGGGGAGATGACAACTGGTATATAATATGTGTCCATTTTTCATCACTGGTTTATGGTATGTGCTACATTGAAGTTTGGTGCCTTTAACCACCTCAGGACCGCCGTACGCAGGATTGCGTCTTTGCGGCGGCCCTGCTCTTCTGGGTGGACGCGCCGGTGCGTCCTCTCGCGAGACGCGAGATTTCCTGTGAACGCGCGCACACAGGCGCGCGCGCTCACAGGAACGGAAGGTAAGAGAGTTGATCTCCAGCCTGCCAGCGGCGATCGTTCGCTGGCAGGCTGGAGATGTGTTTTTTTTAACCCCTAACAGGTATATTAGACGCTGTTTTGATAACAGCGTCTAATATACCTGCTACCTGGTCCTCTGGTGGTCCCCTTTGTTTGGATCGACCACCAGAGGACACAGGTAGCTCAGTAAAGTCCCACCAAGCACCACTACACTACACTACACCCCCCCCCGTCACTTATTAACCCCTTATTAGCCCCTGATCACCCCATATAGACTCCCTGATCACCCCCCTGTCATTGATTACACCCCTGTCATTGATCAACCCCCTGTAAAGCTCCATTCAGATGTCCGCATGATTTTTACGGATCCACTGATGGATGGATCGGATCCGCAAAACGCATACGGGCGTCTGAATGAAGCCTTACAGGGGCGTGATCAATGACTGTGGTGATCACCCCATATAGACTCCCTGATCACCCCCCTGTCATTGATTACCCCCCTGTCATTGATCACCCCCCCCTGTCATTGATCACCCCCTGTAAAGCTCCATTCAGATGTCCGCATGATTTTTACGGATGCACTGATAGATGGATCGGATCCGCAAAATGCATCCGGACGTCTGAATGAAGCCTTACAGGGGCATGATCAATGACTGTGGTTATCACCCCATATAGACTCCCTGATCACCCCCCTGTCATTGATCACCCCCCTGTAAAGCTCCATTCAGATGTCCGCATGATTTTTACGGATGCACTGATAGATGGATCGGATCCGCAAAACGCATCCGGACGTCTGAATGAAGCCTTACAGGGGCGTGATCAATGACTGTGGTGATCACCCCATATAGACTCCCTGATCACCCCCCTGTCATTGATTACACCCCTGTCATTGATCACCCCCCTGTAAAGCTCCATTCAGACGTCCGCATGATTTTTACGGATCCACTGATAGATGGATCGGATCCGCAAAACGCATCCGGACGTCTGAATGAAGCCTTACAGGGGCATGATCAATGACTGTGGTGATCACCCCATATAGACTCCCTGATCACCCCCCTGTCATTGATTACCCCCCTGTAAAGCTCCATTCAGATGTCCGCATGATTTTTACGGATGCACTGATAGATGGATCGGATCCGCAAAACGCATCCGGACGTCTGAATGAAGCCTTACAGGGGCGTGATCAATGACTGTGGTGATCACCCCATATAGACTCCCTGATCACCCCCCTGTCATTGATTACACCCCTGTCATTGATCACCCCCCTGTAAAGCTCCATTCAGACGTCCGCATGATTTTTACGGATCCACTGATAGATGGATCGGATCCGCAAAACGCATCCGGACGTCTGAATGAAGCCTTACAGGGGCGTGATCAATGACTGTGGTGATCACCCCATATAGACTCCCTGATCACCCCCCTGTCATTGATTACACCCCTGTCATTGATCACCCCCCTGTAAAGCTCCATTCAGACGTCCGCATGATTTTTACGGATCCACTGATAGATGGATCGGATCCGCAAAACGCATCCGGACGTCTGAATGAAGCCTTACAGGGGCATGATCAATGACTGTGGTGATCACCCCATATAGACTCCCTGATCACCCCCCTGTCATTGATTACCCCCCTGTAAAGCTCCATTCAGATGTCCGCATGATTTTTACGGATGCACTGATAGATGGATCGGATCCGCAAAACGCATCCGGACGTCTGAATGAAGCCTTACAGGGGCGTGATCAATGACTGTTGTGATCACCCCATATAGACTCCCTGATCACCCCCCTGTCATTGATTACACCCCTGTCATTGATCACCCCCCTGTAAAGCTCCATTCAGACGTCCGCATGATTTTTACGGATCCACTGATAGATGGATCGGATCCGCAAAACGCATCCGGACGTCTGAATGAAGCCTTACAGGGGCATGATCAATGACTGTGGTGATCACCCCATATAGACTCCCTGATCACCCCCCTGTCATTGATCACCCCCCTGTCATTGATCACCCCTCTGTAAGGCTCCATTCAGACATTTTTTTGGCCCAAGTTAGCGGAATTTTTATTTATTTTTCTTACAAAGTCTCATATTCCACTAACTTGTGTCAAAAAATAAAATCTCACATGAACTCACCATACCCCTCACGGAATCCAAATGCGTAAAATTTTTTAGACATGTATATTCCAGACTTCTTCTCACGCTTTAGGGCCCCTAGAATGCCAGGGCAGTATAAATACGCCACATGTGACCCCATTTCGGAAAGAAGACACCCCCAGGTATTCCGTGAGGGGCATATTGAGTCCATGAAAGATTGAAATTTTTGTCCCAAGTTAGCGGAACGGGAGACTTTGTGAGAAAAAAATAAAAAATATCAATTTCCGCTAACTTGTGCCAAAAAAAAAAAATTTCTATGAACTCGCCATGCCCCTCATTGAATACCTTGGGGTGTCTTCTTTCCAAAATGGGGTCACATGTGGGGTATTTATACTGCCCTGGCATTCTAGGGGCCCCAAAGCGTGAGAAGAAGTCTGGTATCCAAATGTCTAAAAATGCCCTCATAAAATGAATGTGGGCCCCTTTGCGCATCTAGGCTGCAAAAAAGTGTCACACATGTGGTATCGCCGTACTCAGGAGAAGTTGGGGAATGTGTTTTGGGGTGTCATTTTACATATACCCATGTTGGGTGAGAGAAATATCTTGGTCAAATGCCAACTTTGTATAAAAAAATGGGAAAAGTTGTCTTTTGCCAAGATATTTCTCTCACCCAGCAAGGGTATATGTAAAATGACACCCCAAAACACATTCCCCAACTTCTCCTGAATACGGCGATACCACATGTGTGACACTTTTTTGCAGCCTAGGTGGGCAAAGGGGCCCATATTCCAAAGAGCACCTTTAGGATTTCACAGGTCATTTACCTACCTAACACACATTAGGGCCCCTGGAAAATGCCAGGGCAGTATAACTACCACACAAGTGACCCCATTTTGGAAAGAAGACACCCCAAGGTATTCCGTGAGGGGCATGGCGAGTTCCTAGAATTTTTTATTTTTTGTCACAAGTTAGTGGAAAATGCTGATTTTTTTTTTTTTTTTTTTTTTTTTTTATACAAAGTCTCATATTCCACTAACTTGTGACAAAAAATAAAAACTTCCATGAACTCACTATGCCCATCAGCGAATACCTTGGGGTCTCTTCTTTCCAAAATGGGGTCACTTGTGGGGTAGTTATACTGCCCTGGCATTCTAGGGGCCCAAATGTGTGGTAAGGAGTTTGAAATCAAATTCTGTAAAAAATGACAAGTGAAATCCGAAAGGTGCTCTTTGGAATATGGGCCCCTTTGCCCACCTAGGCTGCAAAAAAGTGTCACACATCTGGTATCTCCGTACTCAGGAGAAGGTGGGGAATGTGTTTTGGGGTGTCATTTTATATATACCCATGCTGGGTGAGAGAAATATCTTGGCAAACGACAACTTTTCCCATTTTTTTATACAAAGTTGTCATTTGACCAAGATATTTATCTCACCCAGCATGGGTGTATGTAAAAAGACACCCCAAAACACATTCCTCAACTTCTCCTGAGTACGGGGATACCAGATGTGTGACACTTTTTTGCAGCCTAGGTGGGCAAAGGGGCCCATATTCCAAAGAGCACCTTTCGGATTTCACAGGTCATTTTTTACTGAATTTGATTTCAAACTCCTTACCACACATTTGGGCCCCTAGAATGCCAGGGCAGTATAACTACCCCACAAGTGACCCCATTTTGGAAAGAAGAGACCCCAAGGTATTCGCTGATGGGCATAGTGAGTTCATAGAACTTTTTATTTTTTGTCACAAGTTAGTGGAATATGAGACTTTGTAAGAAAAAAAAAAAAAAAAAAAAAATCATCATTTTCCGCTAACTTGTGACAAAAAATAAAAAGTTCTATGAACTCACTATGCCCATCAGCGAATACCTTAGGGTGTGTACTTTCAGAAATGGGGTCATTTGTGGGGTGTTTGTACTGTCTGGGCATTGTAGAACCTCAGGAAACATGACAGGTGCTCAGAAAGTCAGAGCTGCTGCAAAAAGCGGAAATTCACATTTTTGTACCATAGTTTGTAAACGCTATAACTTTTACCCAAACCATTTTTTTTCTACCCAAACATTTTTTTTTTATCAAAGACATGTAGAACTATAAATTTAGAGCAAAATTTCTATATGGATGTCGTTTTTTTTGCAAAATTTTACAACTGAAAGTGAAAAATGTCATTTTTTTGCAAAAAAATCGTTAAATTTTGATTAATAACAAAAAAAGTAAAAATGTCAGCAGCAATGAAATACCACCAAATGAAAGCTCTATTAGTGAGAAGAAAAGGAGGTAAAATTCATTTGGGTGGT
The DNA here is from genome assembly GCF_905171765.1 of Bufo bufo. Classification (NCBI taxonomy): domain Eukaryota; kingdom Metazoa; phylum Chordata; class Amphibia; order Anura; family Bufonidae; genus Bufo; species Bufo bufo. The sequence continues at coordinate 583,457,678 of NC_053390.1, forward strand.
AAGTTGCATGACCGAGCAATAAACGGTGAAAGTAGTGTAGGTCAGAAGTGTAAAAAGTGGCCTGGTCTTTCAGGGTGTTTAAGCACTGGGGGCTGAGGTGGTTAATTTCTATCTTAAGGTCAAGGAATTCAATCTCAGAATTGCTAATTTTAGTGGTGAACTTCAAATTCCTGTCATTGAGATTAATTTGTTCTAAAAACTCATTTAGTTGTTCTTCAGTGTCCCGCCAAATAAAAATGATGTCGTCAATATAACAACACCAGAGCACCAGATTTCTCCCCAGCTGCGGTGTAATAACCTTGTGTTCCCAATGTGCCCATGGCTGTCCCCCTCTCCTGAACATAAAAGTCAGATTCATAATAAAAATAGTTGTGCGTTAAAATATGTTGGACCCCCTCCAGTATATATTCTATCTGGTCTGGTTGTAATAGCTTGGCAATTTGCAGTTGTTGTCTGAGGGCTTCCAAACCTTGTTCATGTTCTATGATAGTATGCAATGAACTGACATCCATAGTGCCCAAATACCAGTGTTCCTGAAAATCCAATTGTTCCAATGTTTTGATTATATCCGTTGTATCCTTTATGTAAGAGGGGATCTTCTTTACTTGAAGTAATTTGTCTAAATATTGTGAAAGGTTGGATGTTATGGAACCTATTCCCGATATTATGGGTCTGCCTGGTGGCAACAGAGGGTCTTTGTGAATTTTTGGTAAGCAGTAAAAAATTGGTAAACGTTTAGGGGTATTAGTGATGAATTTCTGTTCCTGTTCCAGTAATATACCATTTGCGTGGGCTTTATTACAGTATTTTGTTAAATCATTAAGAAAAAGTGTATGTTGGGTCAGACTTTAATTTTCTGTAGGTAGTGATATCTGAATAATTGTCGCTGACATTCTGAGTGGTATAGGGATGTATCCAATATAACAATTGCCCCACCCTTGTCAGCTGGTCTGATTGTAATGTTATTGATAGCTTGCAGTTCTTTAATAGCATTCATCTCTGATTTTGTTAAATTATTATATGTCGGTTTGTTGTTCAGTCTTCTAATTTCTGATTCCATGTTTTTTCTAAATGCCGCAATTTCATGGCTGACCTCTTGCCTCGGGAATTTCTTAGATTTGGGTTTCAAATCTGTATGCTCATATTTAGACACTATATTAGTCTGGATCATGGGGTTCTTCATGTAATACCTTTTCAGGCATAATTTCCTAATGAATTTCTCTATGCCTATATATGTTGAGAATTTATCTAGATTGGTAGTTGGAGAAAATTTGATCCCTTTATTTAGTAATTTTGTTTGTGCATCAGAAAGATTTATTTGGCTGAGATTAACAATCGTAGTCTGTTCTATACATGTGTCCTGTATTCTCTGTCTCTTTTGTCTACGTCCTCTCCGTGTCTTCTTGTGTCTTTGTAAGATCGTTTTCTCTGTGGTGACCGTTTCCTGTGGCAATCCTTCATGTATCTCTGTTCGTGATTGTGTCGAACTTGGGGGTGATTGTCTACATTGTGTTGGTGATTGTAGTGTCTCTGTCGTAAATTGTAGTCGTGCACTTGGTATTGAGGATTTTCTTGTCTCCTGTGTTGGGACTGTGGGGGTGATTGTCGCGTTCTTATTCTGTGGTGGGGTGTGGTCTAAAAAATTAGGAGTAGATAGAGCTTCATACCGATTTGTTGTGGGTATATTATATTGATTTTGCGTTCTGTTATCCTGTGTGTTTCTTTCTCTAATATCTGATTGTTTAGTTGGTGTTCTTTCTCTAATGTTTGTGTTTTTTGTTGTTAATCTTTCATCTTTGTTGTATTTAAATTTCTTAGATTTTTTTCTTTATTATTTCTCTCTCTAAATCGTCTAAACTTCTGCAGATTGTCTCTTGCCATTTGGTGTATTCATAATTTCTGGGTAATTCAACAATTATTTCTTTAAGGCTTATAATATCTCTAATGATCTCTTCAAGTATTTTTGTCCTTCTTTGTATAATTATTTGTATCAGTGTTTTTGACAGATTTTTTAGGAAAGTCTGCCATTCAATATAAAAGTCATCACTATATAGGTCATTGGCCAATTCCTTTCTTATTAGGAGGCCTTTTGGGATAATGTCTCGTCCTAGATAGTCAGTTAGGGATTTAATCTCCATTTCTGTTTTAGTTGGCGTTGTAATAGTTTTTCAAATTCTTTAAACAGATCTGCAGTTGATCTGGATTGTTGCATTGTGTTATAGATATCAGATGGTGAGTCAAAGGTGTACTCATCTATAGTCTTACATTTGTTATCTATATGGTCCCAGACAGCCATGTTTTGTTATGACAGGAGCACTACTGTTAGGTACAATGTAAATAAATAGTGGATAAAAGATTACAGAGGCTCTACTGTTAGCAATTCACGGGCTGGTGCTCTCTCCAGATGGCAGTACCTATTGCCAAAATATTGGATATACTATAAAGGTTCAAAAGGTGGAGGGCACTCAAATGGCTGGGTATACAGGTAAACAATGGATATCAGATGCAAATGTGGTGTGTATAAAAGAGTGTTTATTAGGACGCCGCAGCGGAGAGAGACGCCGAGGGAGCAACGAACCACGTGCGCACCAACGCCATCTAGGACCGGATCATCGCACCACACAGACCAGGGTATTGTATATACAGAACCCGTCCACAGCCGCTCTCTGAGACCCACAATTAATGGGGTAAGACTGTTTCTCTATCCATACGGCTGTTAATATTCATTCGGGACACAAGTGCAAGATCGCAAATATCACTAACAGCTTTTATGCGATTTATATTTCGATTTTAATTATCTGTCTTAATGCGATTCGATTTTTTATAATCTGCTTATTATGCGATTATTCCTATTTTATCTACTGTGCACATGAATATGTTTTATTAATACCTCTATACAGACTGATCACCTGTATGAGCAGGTAATTCATAATATAGAGAGAGATATACTATATATACAGTATATCCGACTATATATGATTTTATCCTATTTGTGGCCAAGTCATCACTGATATTGCAAGTCCCAGTGGTGCTATATACACTCACCTAAAGAATTATTAGGAACACCATACTAATACGGTGTTGGACACCCTTTTGCCTTCAGAACTGACTTAATTCTACGTGGCATTGATTCAACAAGGTGCTGATAGCATTCTTTTCAAATGTTGGCCCATATTGATAGGATAGCATCTTGCAGTTGATGGAGATTTGAGGGATGCACATCCAGGGCACGAAGCTCCCGTTCCACCACATCCCAAAGATGCTCTATTGGGTTGAGATCTGGTGACTGTGGGGGCCATTTTAGTACAGTGAACTCATTGTCATGTTCAAGAAACCAATTTGAAATGATTCGAGCTTTGTGACATGGTGCATTATCCTGCTGGAAGTAGCCATCAGAGGATGGATGCATGTTCTCATTCTGTTTACGCCAAATTTGGACTCTACCATTTGAATGTCTCAACAGAAATCGAGACTCATCAGACCAGGCAACGTTTTTCCAGTCTTCAACAGTCCAATTTTGGTGAGCTCGTGCAAATTGTAGCCTCTTTTTCCTATTTGTAGTGGAGATGAGTGGTACCCGGTGGGGTCTTCTGCTGTTGTAGCCCATCCGCCTCAAGGTTGTGCGTGTTGTGGCTTCACAAATGCTTTGCTGCATACCTCGGTTGTAACGAGTGGTTATTTCAGTCAACGTTGCTCTTCTATCAGCTTGAATCAGTCGGCCCATTCTCCTCTGACCTCTAGCATCCACAAGGCATTTTTGCCCACAGGACTGCCGCATACTGGATGTTTTTCCCTTTTCACACCATTCTTTGTAAACCCTAGAAATGGTTGTGCGTGAAAATCCCAGTAACTGAGCAGATTGCAGATTGTGCAGACCGGCCCGTCTGGCACCAACAACCATACCACGCTCAAAATTGCTTAAATCACCTCTCTTTCCCATTCTGACATTCAGTTTGGAGTTCAGGAGATTGTCTTGACCGGGATCACACCCCTAAATGCATTGAAGCAACTGCCATGTGATTGGTTGACTAGATAATTGCATTAATGAGAAATAGAACAAATGGCAAATGTCGTGCCCATTCACAAGAAAGGTAGTAGGGAGGAATCGAGCAACTATAGACCAGTGAGTCTGACATCAATAGTAGGCAAATTAATGGAAACCCTATTAAAGGATAGGATTGTGGAACATCTAAAATCCCATGGATTGCAAGATGAAAAACAACATGGGTTTACTTCAGGGAGATCATGTCAAACAAATCTTATAGATTTTTTTGACTGGGTGAATAAAATAATAGACGGTGGAGGTGCAGTAGACATCGCATATCTAGATTTTAGTAAGGCTTTTGACACTGTCCCACATAGAAGACTTATCAATAAACTGCAGTCATTGAGCATGGACTCCCATATTGTTGAGTGGATTAGGCAGTGGCTGAGTGACAGACAACAGAGGGTTGTAGTCAATGGAGAACATTCAAAACAAGGTAATCTTACCAGTGGGGTTCCACAGGGATCTGTACTGGGACCGATTTTGTTTAATATCT